>NC_133769.1:235355228-235376173 GCF_003597395.2 Chelonoidis abingdonii
AGACTCAGACCCAAACATTCCCTCCCTGAGCTTTTAAAAATCCGGTTTCCTGATTGGTGCTCTGGTCAGATGTTTGGTTCCCTTTGTTAACCCTTTACAGGTAAAAGAACATTAACCCTTAGCTATCTGTTTATGACACCCACTCATTGCTTCCCTCCTCTCCTACCCCTCCCGGGCTACCTTGGCACTTATTCCCCCCATTTGTGTGACAAAGTAATAAAGAATGCATGAATTTTGAACAACAATGACTTTATTGCCTCTGCAAGCGGTGATCAAAGAGGGGAGGGGAGGGCAGTTGGCTTACAGGGAAGTAGAGTGAACCAAGGGGGCAGATTTTTATCAAGGAGAAACAGAACTTTCACACCGTAGCCCCCTGACCAGTCATGAAACTGGTTTTCAAAGCTTCTCTGATCGCACCGCCCACTACTGTGCTCATATAATCAGCCTGGTGTCCGGCTGTGCATAATGAGCAGCCAGGCCATTTGCCTCAATCTCCCATCCACCATAAACATCTCCCCTTACTCTCACAGATATTGTGGAGCACACAGCAAGCACTAATAATGATGGGAATATCGGTTTTGCTGAGGTCTAACCAAGTCAGTAAACTGCGCCAGCGTGCTTTTAAACTTCTAAAGGCACATTCTACCACCATTCTGCACTTGCTCAGCCTATAGTTGAACAGCTCCTGACTACTGTCTGGTCTGCCTGTGTATGGCTTCATGAGCCATAGCATTAAAGGGTATGCTGGGTCCCCAAGGATAAGTATAGGCATTTCAACATCCCCAATGGTTACTTTCCAGACCAGAAAATAAATCCCTTGCTCCAGCCGTTGACACAGACCAGAGTTCCTAAAGATGCGAATGTCATGTACCTTTCCCGGCCGTCCCATGTTGATGTTAGTGAAACGTCCCTTGTGATCCACCAGTGCTTGCAGTTGAAAAGTACCCCTTTTAGTTCATGTACTCACTGCCTTGGTGCTCTGGTGCCAAGATAGGGATATGGGTTCCATCTACCACCCCAGCACAGTTAGGGAATCCCATGGCAGCAAAGCCATCCACTATGGCCTGCACATTTCCCATAGTCACTGCCCTTGATAGCAGCAGGTCAAAGATCGCTTTGGCTACTTGGATCACAGCAGCCCCCCACAGTAGATTTGCCCACTCCAAATTGATTCCTGACTGACCGGTAGCTGTCTGGTGTTGCAAGCTTCCAGAGGGCTATTGCCACTCGCTTCTCAACTGTGAGGGCTGCTCTCATCTTGGTATTCTTGCCCTTCACGGCAGGGGAAAGCAAGTCACAAAGTTCCATAAGTTCCCTTGCCCATGCGAAAGTTTTGCAGCCACTGTGAATCATCCCAGACCTGCAACACTATGTGGTCCCACCAGTCTGTGATTGTTTCCTAGGCCCAGAATCATCATTCCATGCATGAGCCTGCCCCGTTGTCACCAGGATGGACAAATTGCTGTGGCTCACACTTTTAGAGAAGTCTTTGTCCATGTCCTCATCACTCTCATGACTGCCCTGCTGTCGCTGCTGTTGCCTCCTTGCTTGCCTTTGCAGATTCTGGTGCTGCATATGCTGCAGAATAATGTGCATGCTGTTTACAGTGCTCATAACTGCCGTGATGATCTAAGTGGACTCCATGCTTGCTGTGCTATGGCGTCTGCGCGGAAATAAGGCGCAAAACGATTCTCAGCCGTTGCTTTCAGTGAGGGAGGGGCGACTGATGACTGTAGCTATCCCACAGTCTCTGCCAACGATTTGAATTCTGGGTTGAGCTCCCAATGCCTGATGGGGCAAAAACATTGTCGTGGGTGGTTCTGGTTTCATATCGTCCGTTCCCCACCCCGCCAGTGAAAGCAACGGCAAAAAATTATTTCTCACCTTTTTTCACTCTCACCGTATGTCTCCTGGGTGCTGCTGGCAGACGCGGTACTGCAGTGCTACACAGCAGCATCCCCTTGCCTTGCCTTGCGGACGGCAGACGGTACAGTATGACTAGTAGCTGTCATCGTCGTCCTGTAGATGCTCCTGGCTGGCCTCAGTGAGGTTGGTTGAGAATGCCTGGACAAAAATGGGAATGACTTCAGGTCATTCTCTTCTTTAAGTTTTGTGTAACGGAGATTCAGTCCTGCCTGGAATATCATGCCAGCTGGAGGCTTCTGCCTCAGACCGTTCTCCCAGTCAGCAGCACCGTGTGGTCGCGCCTCGCCCATGCTCCCATGGCTCATGAAGCCTGGACAGTAGTAAGGAGCAGTCCAACTATAGGCCGACCAAGTGCAGAGTGGTGGTTCACTCTACTTCCCTGTAAGACAAGCGCCGTCCCTTCTTTGATCTCTGCTTGCAAAGGCAATAAAGTCAGTGTTGTTTCAAATTCGTGCATTCTTAATTCGTCACACAAATAAGGGGATAACTGCCAAGGTAGCCTGTGAGGGATAGGGGAGGAGGGAAGCAATGGGTGAGGTAGTTGTAGGGGCAACCCCTAGATAGCCCACAGCCCATAATTTCTGCGGGATGTCTGGGGCTCTGACCCAGAGTGGCCATTTGCCTCTCTGGTTCTTTGTTAGACTTGCCTGATATTCCAGGCGGGACTGAATCTCCATTATACAAAACTTAAAGAAGAGAATGACCTGGGGAGTCACTCTCATTGTTGCCGAGGTGCCCCCGACCGACCTCATCGAGGCAGGCCGGAGCAACCAGGAGACAGCAGCAAATGGTACAGTATGACTGCTAACCATCTCTGCCAACTTGCAATGGCAAGGAGCTGCTGCTGTGTAGCACTGCAGTACTGCATCTGTCAGCGGCACCCAGGAGACATACAGTGACAGTGAGCTGAGCAGGCTCCATGCTTGCTGTGGTATGTCGTCTGCACAGGTAACCTAGGAAAAAAAGTGAGAAACGATTTTTGGCTGTTGCTTTCACGGAGGGAGGGAGGGGGCACTGATGACATGTACCCACGATCACCCGCGACAATGCTTTTGCCCCATCAGGCATTGGGAGCGCAACTGAGAATTCCAGTGGGGGGCGGAGACTGCGGGAACTGTGGGATAGTTACCATCAGGGGCGGCTCTAAGTATTTTGCCGCTCCAAGCATGGCAGGCAGGGTGCCTTTGGCGGCTTCCCTGCGGGAGGTCTCCAGTCCCGCGGATTTGGCGGCAGCCTGTGGGAGGTCTGCCGAAGCCGTGGGACCAGTGGACCCTCCTCAGACATGCCGCTGAAGGCAACCTGCCTGCTGCCTTTGTGGTGACCAGCAGAGCGCCCCCGTGGCTTGCCGTCCCAGGCAGGTGCTTGGCGTGCTGGTGCCTGGAGCCGCCCCTGGCTACCACAGTGCAACGCTCTGAAAGTCAGCGCTAGCCACGGTACTGTGGATGCACACCACCGACTTAATGCACTTAGTGGGGACACACACAAACGATAGTATCAAATCAATTTCTTAAAAATCGACTTCTATTAAATCAAACTAATTTCTTAGTGTAGACATATCCTTCGAGTCTAGTTGTATCCATGCATTACAACTCTGAACCATAAACTCTGATGCCCAGGTAGGGTTTTTAAAACATTCAGTCCTCCCATTAAAGTCAAAGGGAGTTTTACCATTGATTTCAGTGCTGAGTGCTTTCAAAAATCCTATACTCAAGAATTTTGCTGAACTGTATATATGTGTTTTAAACCATAGAAAATGGGGGAGGGGGAGGGAAGGGGATAACTTGCCTCGTTTTCAGAGGCCATTTATTGATTGCTTCCTATATATACAAACAAGGCTACTGGTAGTTAACAGGACCTTTTGAACATTGTTGTTACTCTTTACAGGGCTGCAGAGTGATTCTTTTCTTAGGATAGTACCTGCTAAATCCATTTTGGTGCAAGTCTCAAAAGAATTTATTTGTACAGACTTGTGGTCAATGACTAGCTTCTGCAGATAAATCTTTCAGTCCTGGTAAGGTTTCAAAAATGTGTTTAAAAATGCTGATTTGTAAATTAAGATCAGCCACTATTATTAGCTTTTGTTTGGAGTTAAAACATTGTTATATTTGGCATGGATTGTAAGACAACTCCAAACTCAAGACGTCGATCTGCTCTATCTCAGCCTTGGCCTCTTCAGTTGCTGCCTTTTGAGGGGCCAATCTCTTCCAAACAGAGGAATGGATCCTATGATTACACTTTTAGGTCTTGATTCTCCACTATGCCCAGGATTTTGGTGGGGTGGGGGAGTTGATCGTAGGGACCATTCTTCTGTTTGGAAGAGATAATAGTACTACTTTCGGTTATAAATGATTTAAAGAAACATAATTTCACAACAAGAACATACATTTGGAACTGTAGAACATTGAAAGGAACAACCCTTCCCCTCATTTTCCATGTTTTCAAAAATTCTGTATGTTTACTATTCCTTTCTAAAGTGCCTTTGAGTCTTGACTTTTCTCCCACATGAATATAGAGGAGACAGGAGTTGCTGAATTTTGAAATGGTCATATTAAGTAAACTTTATCATGGCACTGAAGAGAAGGAAAAAGTTGATTTTTTTAATGAGTTACTCTTCAGTTATTTGATGTTTTCCAAAGCATTGCCATAGACAATGCAGATCACATTAAAAATCTAGCAAACCTCACTTTGGATATTATGTCTATTTTATTTACCTTTCTATTAGCATGGTATATTAAACATAAAATTGGTACATCAAAAAAAATATAAAAAAATAGGAGCAGTAAAAGATGCATATTATTACAAAAAATAACAAAGAAATAATAAATATAAAACAAAATAATTGCTCTTTTCAAAAATCAGACATTTCATAAAAATTTGAGGACCACCAAAGATTCACAAAATATTGATGTTGGTTAGGCAAAATGTCATTGAAGCCTTTGGGTGTAACTGCCACCCTTCATTTAAGATAGTTGTAAGAAACAGCTCAGCTATATTATAGCAACTCCCAGCTAAAATAAAAAGCATATGCAAGTCTGCCCAGGAATTAGAATTATGTGGACAGAGAACTTTGTGTGTGTGTGTGTGTGTGTAAGGGAAGTGACAGACGCAGGCTTTTGAGAGGTGCTGGCTAAAAGAGGTTTGGGGCTGTAAACAAGGAAACTGGATTCTGTTGTTTGATTCTTCTTGTGTTCAGAGAAACAAGACAGTTCCCAAACTTTTTTTGCCGCTTGTGCAGGGAAAGCCCCTGGGGGGCCGGGCCGGTTTGTTTACCTGCTGCGTCTGCAGGTTCAGCTGACCGTGGCTCCCAGTGGCCCCGGTTTGCTGCTCTTGGCCAATGGGAGCTGCTGGAAGTGGCGGCCAGTATGTCCCTTGGCCCGTGCCGCTTCCTGCAGCTCCCATTGGCCTGGAGCAGTGAACTGTGGCCAGTGGGAGCCATGATTGGCCAGACCTGTGGATGCAGCAGGTAAACAAACCGGCCCGGCCCGCCAGTGGCTTTCCCTGCACAAGTGGTGGAACAAGTTTGGGAACCACTGCTTTATACATTCTTTGTAAATAAACATTTTTGTATCAAAGGCATCTGACCACTTTTCTCCTAACTGGAACAACCAGCAAGATTCCAAATTTTTGGCTAGCCACTTGGGCTAAAAGAAGTAACGATATGTTAAATAACTACTGTGATAGATCCAGGCCAGTTGGGAACAGCAGAGTAGTCCAAGGCAGATATACTGGCTACTGGATAAGCAGTTTTCTGTTCCCTGAGTGACCAGAGCAGGGGCTGCTCCAGGCTAATAAGAACACCTGACTCCAATTAACCTGCCAAGAGTCAAGTGTGGCTGTTAAGTACCTGACTCTAATTAAGGCTCCTCTGATGCTATAGAAGGACTCACTCCAGTCAGGCCAAAGGGAGCCAGGGGAGAGGAAGTGTGTGCGAGGAACTGGGAGCAAAAGGTGTGCAAGAAGCTGAGAGTGAGTAGGCATACTGCTGGAGGACTGAGAAGTATAAGCATTATCAGACAGCAGGGGGAAGATCAGTGGTGAAGAAAAAGATGTTGGGAGGAGGCCATGGGGAAGTAGCCCAGGGAGTAGTAGCTGTCACACACCTGTACCAGGAGGCACTCTATACAACTGCAATCCACAGGGCCCTGGGCTGGAACCCAGAGTAGAGGGTGGGCCCGGGTTCTCCCAAAACCTCCAAACTCCTGATCAAACACAGGAGGAATTGACCTGGACTGTGGCTTCTACCAGAGGGGAAGGTCTCTGGGCTGTTTCCCGACCCACAGGGTGAATCTGTGAGGTGAGCAAATCCACCAATAAGCACAGGACCCACCAAGGTAGAGGAGGAACTTTGTCACACTATCTACTACATTTTTTTCCTCTTCCCTAATTTTTATGGCAAAGTGTGCGTAAATATTTACAACAAATGCTACAGGATACACTTACAGTGAAAGAAACCAGTGTATATTTCTTATTTGTCAAATGACACTATTTTTTTAAACAAAGACTCTGTTTAATTACTGAAAAAACCCTTTTTACCCTTTGTTCAGGAAAAAATATTCCTTTTTCCCCCAAATGGGGAATTACACACCCAGGGCTGAGAAAGTATGTTGGCTTGAGGGGCAGAACAAGCAAAATACAATCCTAGAATAATGACAGGTTTAAGGCCCTGTAACTTGTGAATTAATAAGTCTATAAAAGGAAGTGTTATAACACTGGATATCAAAACATACCCAGATTTCCAATGGGAAAATTACTTCTAGTGATTCAGAATGTATAACTTCATAGTCTAAATGAGGGCTATGACCATGCTTACTGGAGGGGGCCTCACAGATTGCGCAATCAGGGCAAACTGCAAAGAAGGGGGTAGACGATCCCCAAAACTGTTGGTTTATTCTAATAATTAGATTCACCAAGACAGCAACAAAACAGCTTCTACAATACCTTACAGGTTATCCAGAAGCCAAAAATACAGATCCCCCCAAAGCAATCCAGCCCTGGGCTCCCACCCAGACAGCCAAGTCAAATATGATAAGTATTACTTAAAATCTTATTTACTGTAATATAAAATTCTTCCAATCCTAAGAGATCGGACACATTGCCCACTGCCTCAATGAATAATTCAGATTTTATCCAAATACATTCTTACAGCCAATTCTTATTAACTAATCTAAGATATATTAAAAAAGAGAAGAAAAAGAGTACTGTGGTTAAACGATCATTATACATACAGATATGCATAAAGTTCTTAGGTCAGTTTCATAGCAGAGATGGTGTGCTGCTGAGTTGTAAAAAATCCATCCAGAATCAGTTCATAAAGTTATAGTCCAAATAGGCAGTCCATGTGCAGAGTCTGTTAAATTTCTTCCATTGAAAGTAGCAGGGTAATCCAGACTAGAGCTGGAGACCTCAGTCTTGTGAGTCAAACCTCCCCTGACAAGGTTCAAGCAGACTTGAGATGACAGAATCAGGCCCTAGAGTTCTTTTGCAGATCTCTGGCAGGCTACAATAGGTTTTTGACACAGATAACACAGTGGGCATTGCTTCGATGAAGAACAGGTAATATACATTGTTACTATGAAGCCAATTCCTATTTCCTGTGTATACCCAGGTAATTAGTTACATTGATTAGCATAAGGGAATTCACCATTCAAAGGTTCACAAGTAATTTACTACAAACTTCAGAGAGAAATAAAGACAATCATGTTATTACACCACACATTTCACCTAATTGCTAATATCCCCTTTTGATCTCTGAATCAATAGAACATAATAACCAACAGGAAAAAAAAATTAGCATGTATAAGCTGATTAGATCACATTGTTAACATCTAACAAGATTTAGGTAAACACAGGCAAACACAATTAGTATTTACTTACAATTCTGTAAGAGTACAGAACCCTCAACCATTTAAGGTGGCTTCGATAACGATCTACAAGAAGTGGCCCTGCTTATCATTTCAATACTTCTCTAATATGTTCTTCAAGATTGAAATTGGGTCACTGTAGCCTGCTGGTTGCTTAACCCTTTCTGGCTCAGTGTCACAACAGCTAGATCAGGCCTGTGTTCCATCTAGTCCAGAATATTGTCTCTGACAGTGGTCAGCACCATGTTTCAGGGGAAGGAGCACGAAACCTTGCAGAGGGCGATTAACTGAATAACCTGTCCAAAGGAAGAGTTAAGTTAGAGGTTACCTAAACTTAGCTTGAGGGTTTATTTTCCTTCCAAAACTTTCCCTTTTCATTTATCCTTACAATATAGTAATATGTCATAAATGGAGGAAATCGACATAAACTTTCCTAGTTGCCTTTGAAATCTCTGCCTATATATACTGCTCATCCTGGAAAGCAGACCTTACATGATCCTTTGGTTATACTAATGCATTCTTTTGTTTTTGTCACATCATTGAAAATAATGCATGTAGAGGTGATTAATCCCTTAAATGTATCTAATTTGCAATATTATATTACAATTTATTAAGCTTAGTTCCTGGTAGTGACCTAGAAAAACCTCAAGTCAAGTCTCATTCCCTCTCTCAGTGCGCATACACTAACTTGGATGGTAATAATGCTATGAGAAATAGGTTCAAAGCAAAGTAATTCCAAGAAGGGATACCAAACGTAATGACTAAATGTAAACAAATGTCTCTCATAAATAAACAACTACTTTTAAAAAGGACATTAAACATTACTTCAAAAGGTTTTCATTGAAGAGGATATTTTTGGTTGAACAATAGGAGAGGTGAAAAATGTTCTCAGTACTATTGTAATTAATCTTTAAACCACTCTGTGATTAGAGTTCCTTCTAAACACAGCAATATTTTTTACTACTTGACAAATATGGTACTTAGCAGTGTTTTTGGTTTCTAAGTGAAATACCCAATTTAATAAAAGGAAATGAGATATGAAAGCTGTAAATATTTTTATTTCATCTCAAAAGGTGGTGGTGGTTGTTGTGTATACCACACACTATCTGATGTATTTGGCTTTCTCAAGATTCATATGCTGCAGGAATCAGCTTTTATTAAATAACTGAGACCCTGTCACAGGAAGAGCTGGACCTTTAAGAGGAGCTCACACCCCAACTTTTAATTGTCTGGGATATCCTCCCAGATCAGGTAACTTTAGGCTACAGCAGTCTCTGCCCCCCCAAAACTTACAGTCTAAATAGACAATCAGAAAAATGCATTATTATTACAGGATCCTAAATTGACAGAATTAAAAGTACACTGCTGAACAGTGTACTGAAAACTTGGTATTTGACCTGCCTTTAAACTGTAATTTTGTTATGTAGTAGGGATTGTCTTCCATTTTCTGAATATTAAATAAACCCCATGCTTCGCTGCCGAAGTTAAGACTGTTTGTTTGTTTTAAATGACCCTCCAATATTTTTCTTCTGTTGCTCCAAGTACTAGTCAGCCACTAGGGGGAGCATAGTGCCAATTCGCAGACTTGTTGACATGCTTAATAGTCATGCTTTGATAACGGGTGGAAATCAATAACTTCCCCAAACACACACACATATACACACAATTCAAAATAATTAGAAATAATATTTTAAAACTTAAGAATATTACAAATTGTGAAGAATAAGACGTCCTACTTAGCAAAGACCTTCTGTAGTTACTACTGACCCCTTGAAAAACTTCCCAAAAAGACAGTCTCCCAGATGTATCAGGGAATTCTTGATGCAGCACACTCACTGAAGTCCAACCAGGCACTAGGAGCTAAGTAATTCCAATAGTTTTATGAAAAAGATTTACAGGGCTAATTTCAAGAGATGCTGTAAGTTCTTTGGGGGCAGAGACCGTTTTCATTCTGGTTATATAGCACCTAGTACAATAGGGTGCTGGTCCACGATTGGGGCACCTAGGTGCTACTGCAACACAAATAATCAATAATAAACAGTCCAATTTCCAGAAATCTCCATTAAGCTGAATCAAAAATCTGTAAAAAGTAATAATGAAGGTCAATTTTCCTTCTTCTAGAGGGAATTTGTGGTAACCTCACGTTAATTTTCCTCCTTAGCCTTGATTCTAAAATCCTCGCAATACTGACAAATCAACTAGAAGACTATTGCTAGAGAAGTTGGATACATAGAGTAATGTGTGGTTTTGGTTTTTCAGCTATGAAAAGATGAGAGCATCTTTCACTGAGATGGTTTAGTGTATGTGGGCTTTGTGAAAGACGTGTTATGATGAGGGATCTGAAAGAAGTGTGCTTGCAGTACAAGGGAGACAAGTGGAAGGAGTAAAGGGAGAAGTGAGGTGAAATGAATTAGGATCAGAGGAGAGTTGGAAGTGCTCTGAAATGGGACCATAGATGTAGGCATTAAACAGAGTTATGCAGAGACTTGACAACAAGGATGAGTAATTAAGCTTGGCCTTTATAAGTGAGGGAATAGAGGACACCAGGGAATGGAGAAACATTGCCCAAATGGGGAAAGAGAAGTTGAGAAGTTTAGGTGATGATTTAAGTGGGTTGGAAGGGAACAAAATAGAAATTGAGCAGGTGGGAGAGGTTGCAGTGATATAGGTGAAAGATACTCAGGACAGAGATCAAAGAGGAAGGGATGGAGTTTTGAGAGAGTAAAGAGAGACAGAGAACAAGGCAGCAGAACATGGTGACTGCCTGGTTGTGTGGTGATAAGTGGAAGAAGGAGTCAAATAGCACAGCTGATCTGAGGGATGAGTAGCCATTTCAATAGCCAGCATTTTGTGATCTGATTAACATAATATTTTTGTTACATTGGGCCCCTGGGTGGGTCATTGATGATGAGGATCAAACTTGGGACCTCTGGATCCAAGAGAATGAGCATCTACCACCTGAACTTAGAGGCCTGGGTGTGTTAGCAGAATGACTGTGCAGCATGATAATCCGTTATGTGGCCCAGAACTTGAGGTGGACATAGCACTGTGTAAGCATGGGTTAGTTCAGCTTCAATTCTGAGACTATTTTAGGGTTGGTAGAGCTAGAACTAAAATGCCGTGTGCTAACTGAAAGCTTGGAACCTCCACTTTTAAATAGGGTGTGACCAGAGTCCCAGGGGAGCCAACTGAGGTCACTCAGGGTGAACTGCAAAGAATGGGGCAGACAGTCCTCCAAGCTAGTGGAAATTCCAATACTTAGATTTACCAAACCAGTACAAAATAACTTCTATAATACCTCACTGATTACCCAGAAGCCAACAACACAGTTCTCTTAAAGTAACCCAGCCTCAGGCCTCCACCCAGACACTGAAGTCAAATATGATGAGGATTACTGAAAATCTGATTCATAATAAAAAAGTTCTACCAATCCCAAAGGATCGGACACACTACTTCCCAAGTTAATGAATATTCCAGATCTTACTCTAATACACACTTAACAGCCAATTCTTATTTAACTCAACTAAAATTTATTAAAAAAGAAAAGAGAGAGTATTGGTTAAAAGATCACTATACATACAGACATGAGTACAATTCCTGAGATTCAGATTCATAGCACAGATGGTGGGCTTTGTAGTTGCGGAGAGTTCTTCCAGAATTAGTTCGTAGATTATAGTTCAATGTTTATATTCAGGGTGGTCCAGTCAGGACTGGGATCTGAGCCTTGTGGCTCAAGCTTCCCCTGCACAAAGCATCTGAGATAAAAAGGACTGGGACCCAATGCATCTTTATACAGTTTGGAGTCCTTAGGTGAAAAATAGGCAATCTTGGATACTTTGAAGTGGGCCTTTTTCCTAAGCATCATCAGTAATTAGCTACATGGATTTACATAAGGCAATTTATCCATTAGGTAGCCTATCACAAACTTTAAAGTGACATATAGACAACGACATTATTTCACCCCAGATTCGTCTAAACATTAATATTTCCTTTTGATCTCTGAATCACTAGCTACAGTGACAGACAGGAACTGTCTGTTTACATGGTAACATACAAGACATAAGTAAACACCTACAATTATTATCACCTTTAATTTCTGACAACAGAGGCTAGAACTTTGAAATGCAAACCTATCTAGCATGGAATGGCCCTAATTACCACTCACATACTCTTCTAATATGTCTCTAAAGGTTGGCTTTGGGTTATTTAGCTTGCAAGCTGCTTAACCCTTTCTGGCCATGAGTCATACTTGTATAAGATCCATTGCAGTTATATAATGGGGTAGCAACAATAGTTTGCATGGTCACATTTTAATGAGATAACATCACATAGGGTAATGTATTAATATTTAACATTAGGTGTTGCTGAGAACGGACTCTAAATAATGCTGGAGTTGAGAAGGGCAGGAGGAGAAAGCAAAAGTAGTGAGAACAAAGGATTTTTAGAAGGTGATTCCAAAAAGGACTTTGAAGATATCTTCGTACTCAGCAAATCTGGTCCCTATGTCTGTATTCACAGGGATATCTGCTGACATTAGATATGACAACAAATCTCTGCTAGCTTTTACTTCTGTGCTGGCATTGCAGAGCTAACAGCTATGAGATAGCAAGCTGGATTAATTTGTGGTTTGCAGATCATCCCCATCTTGAATCTGAATTTTTTGAAGCTTGCCCCGTTGATCTTTCTGGTGTGTAGTTTCTGCCCCTTCAACACTCCAGTAGCACTTGGGCAGCCTCTCTCCAATGAAATGGACCACTCTCATCTCAGACCATTGATAATCCAGTAACAGGTGATGGCGTTCTTACCTCAGCCAAGAGTTCTTCTGTTGGGGAGTTGAGAGAGGTATTCATTATCTCTAAGAATATCACCAGCAAGAGCAATTTTTAATGAAGAGCTGACCTGCTGGAATTCAACAGGTCTGATAGTTTCTCTGCTAATGTGTTAAACCTTTGTGAGCTCTGTGGCTATGTATCCCCTGGAAAGCAATATTTTGTACTAAGAGTGTGGATTTTAATAAAGCTGTATTTTGGACTGCAGTAGGTAGGCTTTCTGAATAGCTGGGCTTGTAATGAGAACAACAAATGTAAGGGGCAGGCAGTGTTTGTGGCTATTTGAAAATAATGGAGGCAGTTCCTACAGGGACTACTGAAATATGAAACCAGTGAAAGTTTCTGCCAGAATGTGTGGTGAAAACAGTGCCTAAGCTGGAATCCCATCTCCCTTGCCTCCCCTCTCCTTTCAATTTAGTTCATTCATTTAAAATATCTGACAGTTTTCATTTGTGTTTCACCACATCCTTTGGGGTATTTAACACTGAGGTAGTTATGAGAGGAAATTCAGTTGCCACATTATCTGTAGCTTGGTCTTCATCATAGAAAGAGTTTATAGCCAAAGAAAATAAAGCTATTTTTACAATCCATGTCAACAGTACATACTAAAAGCACAATGGAGACATCAAGTCCTTAACCACTAAATAAACTGTTTTACAAATAAACAGATTTATGCCAGTACCCGTCCTGGCTGGGATCTGCTGTTATGAGACTATTGAAAACTAAAGTGAACATTTAAAACAAACATTTTATTGTTCCAGTAGCAAGTATTTCCATTTTTTAAGCTATTTATCATTTTTCCAACATATATGCACAATGAAACCTTCCCTGTGTGTTTTTCTAGTTCATCTGTGTTCTATGACAAAATAATAGAATTTGAGATCAGGAGGGACCTTTATGGCTGTCTAGTCTGACCTCCTGCATAGCAGAGACATACAATTTCACCAAGTGATTCCTGTGTCTAGCCCAACCATTTGTGGTTTATTTAGAGGAACTTGCGATTCTCGTTTTCAAGCACAAAAATAAAATGTCTTAATAGCAAATGTACAGTTAGCATGTTAATTTGCCCTGTCTTCCTTTGAACACATGGAGCCAGATCCTCAACTGGTGAAAATTACATAGTTTAGTTGGAAATCTTTATCTTTTTCAAAACTATGCCTCTGTGTTTCTCCCTAAAGTATAAGTGTACATATGGAAATATTTAATTGCAAATGCAATTTGAACTTCATGTGCACAGTTTTCATACATAATTACTGATTTCCTCATGTGAGTACTTAACAGGTGCGATATAGAACACAAATTTTGAAAATTTGGTGGTGAAACATATCAAAATGTAATCAGAAGGCTCACTGTTAAAAATAACACATTTGGCTTAAATATGTAAACAGTAAAGCTCCCATGACTTTTAAGCCAGTATTATCAACAAACTGATTAATAAATGCCATGCTCCTGATAGCCTATCCTGTTCAAACCCATTTGGCCTTTGAAATTAAACAAATACTTCCTTAATTGTAAAAATAAATAGTATCAGGTAATATCTTCATTCTATTTTCTTTTGTCAGACTTTGAATGGTATCATAGGTATTGAACAGAAACATATAGGTAGAAAAAGCTACCATTGTGAAGTAATGTGAATTGAGAAAAATCACCTGCTTGTCTTGGGATTGGCTCCATTTTTGTCTGCTAAAACATCAGACTGGACTTTCAGCCTCTTATCTGAAAGCAAATGTACTGACGTGAACAAAATTTACTTATCTAATATGTTGGATGACATAACATGAGGTGACATAGTTTAACATGTAGCAAATGGCTACTTGTAACAGAACATAGGACTAAAAAAAAGTAGAGTCAAAATCTGGGAAACATCATCATACTGCTTATCTATTGGAAGAGGCTCAGGACATCTGTGTGTTTTAGTGATTCACTTTTTATATACATTTTCCTATCTGGTTAAGAACATATGTATAATTATTGAGCCTATGTTTGCAGAAGAGTGTAAGATATGATGAACTTGTGGTCTTTGAAATTATCTTCCTCATGTCATATATGACAATCAGGATTCCAGCTAAAAAGCATACACTCATGAATAATTGTGACTGCATCTGGAATATTAAGATATTTCAAAATAATTTTTACTTCTGTTACAGCCCTGGTTGAGCTCCCCTTATGGTTGGACACTAGGCTGCTGCAATGGACTTAACCGTTGGATCCCAGGTGCCTTTAAGCCTACTGGGTTTGAACACCATCCAGATAGTGTCTTAGCCACCTCTTTGACATACTCTTGAACAACACATCCTTTCCTGGGATATGGGACCTCCCAGTCCCTCTGCCCTAAGCCTGCAATAGTTTAAACATACCCTTCCCACATCTCCATGCTTGTAGGTACTCTGGTTTACTGGTGAATCCTTTGGGGACTATGTGACAGTTAAGGGAACATAGAGATTATGCAAAAGGAACTTCTCAGCCAGACACATTTTACTCATAGACAAAGCACAAGAGTTAGAACTATAGGGAAAAATAACAAATGTGTATGCAAAACCCCTCCCTCTCATGTCTTCACCACTCCATTGGTTTTGGTTTGTGTCCTTTCAGAGTCCTCCTGCTCAGTCTTCTTGTTGGCCACCAACGGCTAACTGGAGAGAGAGAGAACACATTTGCTCACAGGATCCATCTTTTAAATAGAGTTCTGGCCCTTCACTTAGGTGACCCTCCAAGTAGATTCAAAATCCCCTGTCAGGTAATCATTGCCTAACTCCAGCCTCCTAGTTGGGGGTCTAAACTGGGAAAAATATTTCCACTGGACTATTGTTCTAGGGTGGACCCTTTTGAATGAAGGATCCTCAAGACCAGGGATCGGCAACATTTGGCATGTGGCCCACTAGGGTAAGCCCCCTGGCGGGCTGGGCCGGTTTGTTTATTTGCTGCATCCGCAGGTTCGGCCGTTCATGGCTCCCACAGACCATGGTTTGCCACTCTAGGCCAGTGGGGCTGCGGGAAGCTGCAGCCAGCACAACCCTCAGCCTGTGCCGCTTCCCGCAGCCCCTGTTGGCCTGGAGCGGCGAATCGCGGCCAGTGGGAGCCACAGTCAGCCGAACCTGCAGATGCGGCAAGTAAACAAACTGGCCTGGCCTGCCAGGGAGCTTACCCTGGTGGGCCGTGGGCTGAATGTTGCCGATCCCTGCTCAAGACTGAGGACTCCTGATGGCTTTCCCATTGTTCGATCCTCTGCTAGGTATAAGGATCTATCCTAACATCTCCTAGATGTCCCAACCCAAGATAAAGGTTACAGTACAAAAGTGAAGAGCACATGGCAATTTACAATTAAAATGGTGTTCACAAAACAGAATGGAGTTTGCAGACTGATGATGATTGATATAAACATACATATACCAGTTAATCAAAACTTCTAATTGTCTCTAGTCTGTTTCTGTAGATATTTCCTACTGAGAGTAGGGTTCATTCAGAAATCTTTGGTATACTCTTTGTACTCCAGAGATTACATTATGTGCTTTTGATGTGCATTAATACCCACCCTTCACCCTCATTGGGCTTTAGAAGTTTCATGGGCCCCCCTCTGACACCTCATTTAAGTCTTGACCCCTAGATGGAATCTGAACCTCTTATGTACAGTTGAAATTACATACATATGTAAGCAGAGTCAGGATGAGCTCTACCCTGACATCTGGTGGTGAACTGTGGCGAGTTGTGGAAGAGAACTTCAGGGGCTGGTCTTGTTTGCATAGGCACATCCACCCTAGCATGAGCCCACAGCCACCCAAAGGTCACTTTGGCTGCTGTGGGATCCCCAGTTTCTCTGTTATTGGGGCAGGAAGAATAAAATGTTGTTACCCTGATAATGTGCATCAAGGCCAGTGGAACTGTTTTATGACAGAGGGACTCACCATCAACTAAGTAGCACTCGCTAGACTAGGGACATGGGTTCCAAAACCCAGTGAATAGAGAGAGGTTGGGGATAGGTATTTGTACTTCATGGTATGGGCCCCTTTTGAGAGCCTGAAACACCAATTGCATCTTCTCCTCTCTCCACTGTTGAATAGCAGAGCTAATTTTGATTCCATTAAGAATCTAGTTACAGACTGCTGTGCTGAATTCACTTAGGGCCAATGGTGCACCAGCACTGGGGCTCCCCTACTGCAAGCTGAAATCCACGAAAGAGCTGAGATCATTGGGTGCTTTAAATAGTGGGGGATCCTGAAGATATATTGCTAAGCAGCTGGCACAGTAGAGCAGTTTGTGGGACAGTTGGAGTGGCCCATGGGATGATGAGTGGAGTGAAGCAGAGCTGAGCAGTTTGCAGGACAATTGGAGCAGCCCACGGGACGGGGAGTGGAGTGAAGTGGGGCAGAGCGGAGCAGTTTGCAGGACTGTTGGAACAGCTCAGGGAACGGGGAGTGGAGTGAAGTGGGGCAGGGTGGAGCAGTTCGTGGGATGGCTGGAGTGGCTCATGGTGAAGGCTGCAGCAGAACCCCACGGAGAGGTGGGGCAGTCGGCCTCTGACCACGTAAGGTGCCACTTAACACCCCTGCTCCCCTTCCCCCTCCATTTTCCCCCTGGGTTGTGGTATGTGTGTAAAATTCTGCAGATAAACTTTTGAACTCGGGGGCTGCAGGGACAGAGACTTTTGAGGTGTTGGACTTTTGGGACTTTGGGGTGATCTTTTGGGCTGTTGGACTTAAGACCCTGAGGGGAAAAGGATACTGCCAAACTTACTTGGCGGTGGGTCTTTTGCTCATGGTTTGTGTTATGAATCCTGTTTTGATGTTTCCCCAATATAATGCCTCATTGTTTCCCTCCTTTATTAAAAGGATTTTGCTACACTCAGACACCGTGCTTGTGAGAGGGGAAGTATTGCCTCTTCAAAGTGCCCGGGAGTGTGTGTATGTAATTGTCTCAGGTCACTGGGTGGGGTCTCGAGCCAGTTTTGCATTGCATTGCATTATTGAAACAGAACGCCTAGATACTGAACACGCCCCTTGTTGATGCCAACTCAGATGGGCAGAAGGGTTACATATATATTTTTTTTATTTTAGTCTTCTCTGACCCTCTTTTTTTTTTTGCTCTGGACCCTGCTTAGATGTTAGCATATTTGTTTCTATTATTAAAAGTTACAGAAAACCCATTTCCTGTTTCATCTTATTTCCTTCATTTAGCCTGTTTTAAAAACTTCTTTGTCTGTGTATCTTAAGCATGAGTGTGAGGGGAAAAAAGATGAAACACAAGATGGCAGGGTGAAAGATTTTAGTAGCATTACCTTGAGGTAGCTGAATTGCTTCTGGGTAACGGACATGAAGACTTATGCAAGAAATTGTAAATGAGAATAAGAATTATTATAAAATGTTTCCCTGTTATGTATATTTCCCATAGGTCACAACCTGTTTTTTGGACTATCTTAGAGAATTTTAAAATCCTGTTGGGACTATTTTTCACATCCTTCCAGGTAGAGCCAGGTAGCTTTGATCCCATGAGTCCACTAAGGGCTCAGTGAAAGCCATGAAAACATCTGAAACCATTATTTTGAAGGACCAGTATCTCGAGCCCTTCCGAGGCTAGATTGTTTTTAAACATTTTAAAGTTGGAAATCTTTTTTTTCCCTTGTGAGATAAAAAAAACTTCTGCTTCTAACTTCTAATCTGGCAAAGCTGCCAGATATCATACTTTAATTTTGTTACATATTTATTTATAGAAAAGCTGTTACTGTCATAGGGCTGAGTCTAATCTATCCTGCGCCTTCGCCAGGTATAATTTTTTTTCTTTTGTGAAGGGGCAGAGGAGGAAATCTTCTCTGACATAAGTTGATTTAAAAAGCGGCTATTGGAAGCTGCTTGGGGATTTGGAATGTTTTAACAATAAATCCCAGTGAGAGGGATTAGTAGGCCGATGAGCAGTTTACAAAGAAAAATACACTGATTGTATCACTTTCTGTGTGGCATAAGCAGAAGGAGTGCCCATCCTGCTCTAAGTACAGTTCAAACATCTTTTTATTTTAATATTTTAAAATGGCCATTTCCAGAGGATTTAAAGCTTTTAAAAATCATTTCTAAACACCTACTTATAGGAAAGGATACAAACTGGGTGATGAGCTGCCATTTATTCCCTTACGCTTAAGCTCTTGGATATCTGTCCCCAGGTCCATATGCTATCAGCTTGTGGAAGATATGTTTGCTCTGCCAGCGGCAGCATCTGGATGCTTGGCACACTCCTTTGAACAGTTGTTTTTGCAGCTTGGGAGCTGTTCTGGATTTCTCATGTGGTCAACAGGCAGCTGGAACTTTTTATCTCTTTGGATGCCATTTTCCTTTGGTTCGTCTTGAGTTCTTTGGAATTTCTGTATTTCCATCCATAGGGTAATAAGATTCTCTTCAGTAACTTCTCAATATCTGTGCAGAAGATCTTCACAGCTAAAAGAAGGTGTGTGTGTGTGTGTTTTCTCCCTGTAGTAATCAGTGCCCTGGACTGAAATCAACCCACATCCTGATATTGATGCCAACTGCACTTACTGTGTGTGCATTGTGACTGTGAATCCAAAGTGACTATCTTTCGTAGAGCTGGTCAAGTATTTTTTGATTGAAGGTTTTTCCATCAGAAAATGCCAATTCATTAAAACTAAAACAATTTTGTGGAAACATGTCTGTGTCAATGAAACTTTAGTTGGGAAAGGTTCTTAGGTTAAGGATGGAATTTCTGTTCAAAAGCACAGAAAGCAAAAATAAATAATAGCTTGATAGTTAGGGCACTCACATACAGTGTGGAGGACCCAGGATCAAGTCCCTGCTCTGAATCTGGGGTTTTTCTCCCTCTCATATTTTTTTCATGAAATTTGTCAAAAGGCCTTGTTTTTGTTTCAGTGCAGAACAAAAACAAATGTCAAAACCTCAATTTTTTTCATGAAACAGAATTCTTTTTTGCTGGCCAGCCCCTAATCCTTTGCCTTTTTCTGCTTGTGTAATCCTCTCTTACAGTGCACACATAGAAGACATCTGGGATGCAGGTTGCATCGTCTCAGAAATATGCAGATGGTGGCTCTACTGTGCTATGACACAGTTCCTTGCATGAAAGCAGTTTGTTTGGATTGTAATCAAAGAAACAAACACAATGAGAAGTTTGCTACCAAATTAGGAGACTTAGTTGCTAGATAAGTCAGAAAAGAAAATGTAAAAACATAAAGAAAGGAGAGCTCTTTCAGATTTTCTCTACATAGCTGCCAAGCCGTAAGTAGCTTCTTGAGTAACTTTTTTTTATTGTCCTCATCTTCCCCGATCTCAGTGGTGACCAGGGTATGGCCTACAGGCCACTTTTGACCTCTGAGAGCAATTGTATTCGAGAGGGTGGGGGGGAAGGTATTTGATTATGAAATGAAAATGTGTTCCCTGAACAGAACCCAGAATGTTTGTACTGAAGTATTTGAATTAGCCCTCTCACTTAGGGCATGGCTACGCTTGCAGATGTAGAGCGCTGTGAGTTAAATCAGCCCTCGGAGATTGCAGCAGAGAAAGCGCTGCTGTTTGTTCACATTGTCAGTTGCAAGCACACTGGTGTGGCCACACTTGCGGCATTTGCCATGGCATTGGGAGCAGTGCATTATGGGCAGCTATACCTCAGAGCACCTCTTCCCATTTTGGCGCTGTGGCTTGTGGGAAGGGGGCGGCGAGGTGCAGGGCATTCTGGATCCTGTCCCAGTGCTCCATGATGCATCGCTTTGCATCCCAGCAATCCATGTGCTTCCGTCCACATTTGGCGCCATCTTTCAACATTTTTTGTACTGCGCGCTCTGTCTTCTCTTTCGGTCTGCAGGAATGGATCCCAAACTGCTGAGGAATATGCTGATGGGTCTCTCCAGCGTGTCATGAATGGTAGTCAAGTTACTCCTTGAGCTACAAACTGATGGTGAGGAGCCTGACAATGATGTCAACTCGCATAATGCTTGTGACGTGAGATTGCTTGTGGCATTCTCAGACTGCTTATCACAGTGGAACACCGCTTTTGGGCTCGGGAAACCAGTACTGAGTGGTGGGATCATATCGTCTTGCAAGTCGGGGATGACAAGCAGTGTCTGCAGAACTTTCACATGAGAAAAGCCACTTTAGTGGGATTGTGTGCTGAGCTCGCCCCCTGTAATAAACGTTTGTCCCAGATTTGGACTTTAGCGTACAAAATCTGAGTGTTTATCTGAACCTCCCCCAAGCTCACTACCAGCTTGGATTTTACTTCGCTGCCACCAGATAGTAATGAGGCTACTATCAGCCTGGATTCCCCCAAATACTCCTTGGGGGACCCCCTCTGTGGACTCCCCAACTTCCTTTGGGAAGAC
>NC_133769.1:235377266-235436199 GCF_003597395.2 Chelonoidis abingdonii
AAGTCTGCAGGGCCATTAATTGCATTCTGCTCAGAAAACCGTGACTCTGGGTAACATGCATTACATTGTGGCAGGCTTTGCACAAATGGGTTTCCCTAACTGCGGAGGGGCGATAGATAGGACATATATTCCAATTCTAGCACCAGCGCACCTAGCCTCCAAGTACATAAATCGGAAGGGGTATTTCTCTATGATTCTCCAGGTGCTTGTGGATCACCATGGGCGTTTCATTGACATTAATGCAAGCTGGTCTGGAAAGGTGCATGATGCACGCATCTTTCAGAACACAGGCCTGTTCAGGAAGCTGCAAGCCGGGGCTTTCTTCCCAGACCAGAAAATCACCATAGGGGAAGTTGAAATGCCCATTGTGATCCTTGGAGACCCTGCTTACCTTTTAATGCTGTGGCTCATGAAACCCTATTCAGGGAGCCTTGACAACAGCAAGGAGCGGTTCAACAACAGGCTGAGTTGGTGCAGAATGACTATGGAGTGTGCTTTTGGCTGTTTCAAGAGCCGCTGGTGCTGTCTGTATGGGAAGCTGGACCTCGCCGATGACAACATCCCCACAGTTATATATGCGTGTTGTACCCTCCATAACATTTGTGAAGGGAAGGGTGAAAGATTCACTCAGGCATGGACCTCAGAGGTTCAACACTTGGAGGCTGAATTTGAACAGCCAGAGAGGAGGGCTATTAGTGGGGCCCAGTGTGGGGCTGCAAGCATTAGGGATGCCTTGAGGGAACAGTTTGAGGCTGAAAGCCACCAGTGATATTTGGTGCCCTGAATGTCAGTGAAGTGCAGTGGTTCCAATGTTAGTAGGAATCTGTGTCTGCTACGTATGATACACTGACCTGCAGTGCCTGTTGCTTTCCTGGGCTAAGGTATCTTGTACTTAATGCAATAATAAAGAAAGTTTTCAAAGCCAAAAAATTCATTTATTGAAAAGAAACACAACTGCTTGGGAAACAGAAAGGGCAAAGGGGTGGGGTGGGGAATGGGACAATCACAGATTTGTGTATGTTCTGTTATACTTAGCCTTCCTGTCTAGAGTGCTGTGCAATGACTGCTGCACTTCAGGCTGGCTAAAATGCATGATGATGTGCGTTGAGTGCAGTGGGTAAGGGTCATAGTATGCAGGGTTGGGTGGCGAAGCTACGGGTGTTAAAGGCAACTGGTGGCGATAAGAACCTGGATGTTGGGGAAAGTGGGTTGTAGGTGACATGGGGGCACAAGGGAAAGAATTTTGGGACAAGGACTGCGGGTTGGGGGGAGCCGAAGTGCTCCGCCTGCGTTGCTACAAGTGCCTGTATTGAGTCTGCTTGGCGCTCCATGATACTTAGTAGCCGCTCTGTGCTTTGGCGCCGGCGATCCGCATTCTGCTGGAGGACCCTCCATTCACTCTTACGCCACTCCTGCGCTTTTTTATTTTCATTAAGGGACTGCTGTATGACTTCATGCAGCATATCCTCTTTGCTTCTATGTGGCCGCTTCCTGATTCTTTGGAGTCTTTTGGCCATTGAGAACAAGGACAGCTGGAATCTCAAGGTTGCATCTGTAAAGCCAAAATGCAACACTTAACAGAGGCAGCATTGTTCACACCAGACAGAGCAATGATTCGGCCGTACTTAAAGACAAGCACAGTCTACACAATAGCAGAAATTGCCCATCCCAAAGTACATAACCCACAGGAGCCCCAAAATGGTGAGGAAGCACAGGGGCAAGGGGGACTGATTGTTTCACGGCCGTACTGGCCTCTGGGGTTCTGTGCCTTGGGGAAGGCCAACAACTGCAGGGATAAGCTTTCCAGTTACATGTAATGTAGAATTTGGCATACTGAACACTCTGCCCACATTTTCCACAGGATGAGTTCATCCTGGAAGATATCTCACTGCTGAGAGTGACCTGGGGAGCAAGTGAGGGTCTTCTACTACAATGCAGCTTCTGCCCTGGCGCATATGAAGGTTGCCGGGGTGCAGCAATGGTTCCCCCCCCTCATGGCACAGTGGTGCAGACATGTTAGCCTGACTGGGACAAGGAGCCCAGTAGCTCTGCCAAGGAACCCACGCAAGCGGATTGCCTAACTCCTTCATGAGACCTTTGAAGAGATCACTGAGGCCAATTACCGCGATGTGAGAGAACACATCAGCGCCCTATTCTGCATCTAGGCATGCATGCAGCCCTAATTCTCCTCGCCGCAAGAGCCCACACCAAATAACTTCCTTCCCAAAATAAAAGCTGCTTACTGGGCACTTCCTCTTGTGTTTATTCTTCTCCAAGCACCGTCCTCTGTGACTGGCTACCTTCCTTCTGGCTTGAAAACAGCTCCTGGCTGCATGCATCTAGGGATGCTGGGCTGTCTCCCTTCTCCTCAGCACCCTCGCTCCCGCTTTCCTACTCCTCCTGCCTTGCTGAACTGATCTCTGAAGTGTCCATGGCAGTCTTTGGAGTGGAGGTGGGGTCACTCCCAATATCACGTCCAGCTCTTTGTAGAAACGGCAGGTCGCGGGGCAGCACTGGAGCAGCAGTTTGCATTGCGGGCTTTGTAATAGGCATTCCACAGCTCCTTCACTTTAACCCTGCACTGCAGTGCATCCCGGTCATGGCTCCTTTCCATCATGTCTCTTGATATCTGCCCGAAGGTATTGTAATTCCTATGGCTGGAGCACAGCTGGGGCTGGAAAGCTTCCTCCCCTCAAACACAGATGAGGTCCAGAACCTCGCCATTGCTCCATACTGGGGATCACCTGGCATGTGGAGGCATGGTCACCTGGAAAGATTCACGGAGAGCACTCCACGCCTGGCTGAGCAAACAGGAAGGGGATTTTCAAAATTCCCAGATAATTTAAAGGGTGGATCTGATAGTTGGTCACCTAAGGGCAGGGAGGTAGAGTTCAAAGTGATGACCAGAGTGGCTAGAACAGGCATTGTGGGACACTTCTGAAGGCTGATCAGAGCACATTAATAGACCAGGGCATCCACACTGGCTCTGCAGTGCCCCAGCTGGGGCGCAGCAAGCGTTATGCTTCTTGTCGAGGTGGAGTACCAGGAGCGCTCCAGCCACGTAGTCTAGGGTGCTCTACATGCCTTGCCAGTGTGGACCCATCATGAGTTAGAGCGCCTGGGGCTGCTTTCATGTGCTGTAATTCGCAAGTGTAGTCAAGCCCTTAATGTGGAATAACTGTTCTCAAAGATCATACTATGCTTTGGAGCCAAAGATAAATGCGGGGAAGTAAAAGTGGGATTATATCAATGTGTCTATACTTCCAGGAAAATTATATTTATTTATGTATACTACAGAGGAGAAATTATTAAAGATGGATTGACGCTGAGGCTCACATATGAAAGCAAAGGCTGTTTTTATTTAATCTTAAACTTGAATTATTTGACTATCAAATAATCCTGTTAATCTTTTAGATTTTTACTTTTTTTAAAAAAACAACAAAATTAGGCCCAATTCTGTCCTCATTGACATTGGTGCAACTCAGATACATATAGATAGATAGATACATACATACATACTGTGATGGGGCCAGGCCAGATGGCTACAGTAAAGTACTGAGAAACAGGTATGTTAGCCCCAGGCTAAACAAATCCTTAGTACCATGGCAACCAAATGACAGTTGCTCCAGGTTAATCAAGGCACTTAGGGCCAATTAAGATCTTTCTAGAAGGCAGTGGAGATAGCTACTTTAATTAGAACACCTCAGCATAGGAGCTAAATAGGGAACCGGTTTAAAAGGAGCCGATCCATTTGGGCAGGGAGGAGCCAGGAAGGAGAAGGAACATGTGTGAGGACTGGAGCAAGAGGAACCAAGGAGCTAGAGTGAGAGAGTGTACTGCTGGAGATTGAGCGAGGACAAGCATTATCAGACACACGGAGGAGGTCTGGTGAGGAATAAAGAAGATGTTTGAGAGGCCATGGGTTACAACGGAGGCTACTAAGACAGCTGCAATCCACAGGGCCTTTGGGTTGGAATCCGGAGCAGAGGTCTGCTTAGATAGAGGATTGGATGTTCTTCTTCTCAATAATTTTGAATAGTAACCGCCTCCAACCCACCTCCAAAAGCTCTGCTGTAAAATAAATTCCCTGATAAAAGTCTGGGGCTATATATGGGTCATTACAGAGGACTGTCCAAGGCTAAAAATGCCCCTCTTCTGCGTCGGCCCTTCACCATGTCGACTCGGGCCTTCACCAGGTCCATTAGAGACTTGCCCTACTGGTGAAATGTGGGGAATAAAACGTCGGTAGTAAGCCTACCCATGCCTAGTAATGGACCAGACCTGCTTCTTTTCGGGTCACCAGGGCAGTTTTAATCGCTCTAGTTTTATTAGTTTGGGGTCTTTTTCAACTATACGCTTCTACAATAGATCCCAGGTACCTACCTCTGCTAGTCCTAATGGCACATTTAAGCAAGATTAGCGGTGAGGCCAATCTCCGCTAGTGCGTAGTACTGCCTCAACTTTCTCCCAAGTGGGTTCCCAGTCGGCTATGGATGATTGACATCATCTAAGGTATCAGCTGCATACTAGTAGGGGCGCAGCAGCTTTCCATGAGGCACTGAATGTGGCTGGGGCCCCGCCTGTAACCCAAAAGGGAGGACAAGTACTCGGAATAGCTCCGCTGGGGTGGGAGAACGTGTCTTTTCTTTAGCTTCTTTGGTCAGGGGAATCTCCAATATCACTTTGTCAGATCAGTGTAGTCAAGAATTGGCACTACCCAGTCAGTCAAACACAGTGGTCAATGCATGTAGGGGTTTGCATCAATTGGGAATAACTCATTCAGATGGCGAAGTTACATGTACAGAATCTCATGGTACACATCGAGGTTGGGCACTAGAACGATTGGACTCAGCCACTGACTGTAGGATTCTTTCAGTAACGCCTAATTCTACATTTCTTACTTCGGCTGATTCTTCCTTTGGCTGCTTGGGATTCGTAGGATCTTCAGTGTTATCTTGGCTCGGGATCGTGCGGATATGGTGATAGTCTCATCATCAATGCCCGGTTTGTTAAGAAAGATCTCGTCGCGATTAATCATGCGGCTGCCTCGATCTTTTGGATTGGCCTCAAGTCGGGTGATATCTTCACTTGCTCATTTAAGTTATCTCCGGGGAAGGGTCTCCTGGTGACCTAAGCATGCCCCTGATCATTGCCATCAAGGTTTTAGACGATTAATGTGGTAAATTTGCCTTCCGGTTTCCCTGCGGCCTGGCTGCCGCACCTTATAGTTACCTCTCCCACGGCTTCATCACCATTAGGGTCCCTGCACTGGGCAAACAGCTTGCTTTTCTGCTGGTGGCACCAGGGACCATTCCTCGAGCCCCTGGTTGGAATCGTTGAAGCTTTGCTTGTGGTTAGTGGTTGTGAAGAACGCCTCCAACCTCCACCTCAAAGCTTGTCTGTAAAATAAATTCCTTGGTAAAGACTGGGCTATAGTATGGGTCAGGGCCTTATTTGATACCTATTGTCAAACATATCTCATACAGTAAAGGCCATCACTACAGGAAGATCTAACACAAGAAAATGAGCCAGGATACCAACTCTAAATGGCTCATGCGATCTCAAAGTAATAATTGAAAAGGATCTTGTTGGTCACTCCAAAATGCTAATCTACTTTGAATTCTCAAGATTGGGCCACTCCATCACGTCAATAACCAGTTTGTCGATGCGTGTATGGGGTTTGGCATCAAATTGGGATACCTCATTCACAGTGGCGAAAGTTATTACAGAACTCATGGTACCATCAGGTTTATCCCTAGTACTGTGGTAACCAAATGCAGTTGCTCCGGTTATCAATGGCACAACCTTTATGGGCCAATTAAGATTTTTCCTAGAGAGCATGGAGATAGCACTTTTGATTAGAACACCTGCAGCCAATCAAGGCCAAGGCTAATCAGGGCACCATGGATTTAACAAGGAGCTCACATCCATCCAGGCAGGAGAGCCCAGAGAGAAGGAGCGTGTGTGAAGGAGCGTGCAAGACAAGGAGCTGAGACTGAGAGGATTGCACTGGAGGATTGAGGAATTATCAGACAATTCAAGCATTATCAGAACACAGAGGGATCCTGTGTGAGATAAAGAAGGTGTTTGGAGAGGCCATGGGGAAGTACCAGGAATATGTAGCTGTCAATGCAGGTGTTTACAGGAGGCACTATAGACAGCTGCAGTCTACAGGGCCCCTGACTGGAACCCCGAGAAGAGGGCGGCCTGGTTCCCCTAAACTCGCAACCCGATCAGACACAGAGGAGTGACCCAGACTGTGGATCCCAGAGGGAGGTCACTTTAGGTAGCAAATCTGCCAATAAAGCGCAGGACCCACCAAGGTAAGGAGGAACCTTTGTCACAATACATACCAACATACATAAATATAATGTCCTTGTCTCTGAAGTATGATTTGGTCCCTTGCTTTTGTGAAAACATATTGCAGCTGCAAGAGACCTAAGCATATTATCTTCGTGCTATGATTGGGTCAGATATCACTAGTTTACAGGGCCAACCTGGTCATATCTGTATGGGAGACCTCTAAAAAACCCTCAGGTGCTACAGGAGGGAGTGTAATGGTTCGTAGGTGTCTTCTTTTGAGTAAAATACAAACAATTCTCCAGTGAATGTATCAGGGCACTGGGCTGCTCAGATAAAATGCCATTATCAATTGGTTTTACTCCATGCTAGTGATACCTTATATATATATATATAATAATATATATATATATATATATATATATATATATATATGAAAGTGTGTGTGTGTGAAAAGAGAAAATAATACAAAAATAATAACAATAATGGTAATAAATAAATAAAAACATTTTGGGGTCTGTTCAAAAGCGTCTGGCAGTTCGGATTTGGCCTGTGGTGTGCCTGTTGACTACCCCAAACCTTTATGTTGGTGTGGGCTGTTCCACAGTTGCCATGTTTTACCAAGCAGTGACAAAGTCATTCTGTTTAGTCACAGCACATACATAAAGGCAATATGTGCTTCACTGGCAGTGCACCTCATTTCTGACCTGAAGGACTCACATTTACGAGCGTGAGGATAATTTTCTTGTGAGGGTTCTTCATTGCGGACACAAATACCCATTATGAATTGGACTGAGACCACCAATTGATTTCTTATAGGCTCATTTTAAAATTCTTTAGCCATAATTACTTTTAACCTGTCTTGTCAAACCTTACTAATTTATTTATGAGTGCTGATGTTCCCTGACAGCACAGAACAGCCGCAATTCCATTCTACAGGTTGGAGGAAGATAGTGGGAGCAGTTTTCAGGAGACTGCATGCTGTGCAGTCTAGTTTTCTAGGTTTTTATGCACTTCTGGATACAGAGGTTTTTATGGGAGTGGAACAGAACTAGTAGATCCACTGCTACAAGACTGGATTCAGGACTGGGGGTGGTAATGCTGCAGAGCCTACAGTGCTAAGGCTGAAGTAGTAACAATAGAATTAATCAACTGCTGCTTGTGGACCGGGAAGCACAGAAGGTGGCTTCCCTCCCCACTGCCATTCCAGAAGATATCCCTGTGCATTTCCTCTGGCTGGGTGGTGGAACCAAAATATAACATAGCACTGGCTTAAACACAACCAGTTAGTTGTGTAGCATTACTGCTTACAAGAGAATGTCCAGCTTCAGTTCCTCAACTACAAAGAAAATTAGGTAAAAGTGGGAGCAAAGGACAGAATCACATTTCCAAAGGTTACAAAAAGGACTGATAACTAACAACATCATATCGCATCAGTCAACTACTTTCCAAGTGTCACTCATTTTGAGTGACAGTCACTCTTTCCCCTGCTGTCACTCTCTCACACCAGCTGAAGTGTCACTCACAAGAAAGGCTGCAGGCAGTGAGCAGGCATTCCCCTTCAGTTCCTTCTCCCTGCTGCTAGAACCTACCAAGCAGGCATCCAAGGCTTCCTACTCTACCACTTCCACTTCTCCTTATTGTTTCTGGTGGCTCCCTCATACCCAATCTGCTCCTCAGTGCAACACAGCAGGGAGCAAAAGACTGGCAGCACTGCTGCTTTCTGGCCTGGACCAGAAGCATTTTCCACCCACAGGAGACAGTCATGGTGAGAGACAGGGCCACAATGTCATAGAGAAATTCAGAGACCAAAGGACTGCAGTGAAGGATGAAGAAACAGGGCCAATAGAGGAAGAAGACCAGTGGCATGGCAGGGAAGGGAAATGGCCAGGTGGTGGACAAAGAGAGAACCAGTCTAAAAAAATAGAAGGGAGATTGGAACTGAGAGAGGAAAAGGGAGGAAATGAGACACTGAAGGGAATAATAGTCTTGTGCTCATGCACAGGACTGAGAGTTCATTCCCAGCACAACCCCTTTTGTGTGACCTTGATCACATTACTTCTTACTGCTTTAGTTTACCCTTCTGTAAAGTGAAGATAATACTGATGAAGCCCAGAGTTAGGTAAGCCTAGAGTTAGGTTCCCAACTCCCATCAGTTTTTAATGGGAGTTGCATGCCAAACTGCCCCATGTGCTTTTGAAAATATTCCTCTTATTCACTAGGATTAATATTTGTCCCCTGACAGTCATAGGGTCACTGTATCATGCCATTTAACCTGTTACCTAGAAATAGGTTAGAATCAGAATAGTGATCGGCCCAATTGAAAGCTCAGACTCATTAATTCAAAACTTTCAAGAGAGCAACACTTGGATGAGAAAACAACACACCTGCCCATAGTAAGACAGACATTTGCCCACAATGTAGTGTTGGATTTTATATTATGTGTGGATGAGGGTGAGGTGGAGGGAAGGTTTGCAGGACTTTTCATGCTTGCACACACACACTATCATTTCTCTGACTGGTTTTACATTGGTAATTTAATCTAACCAAATTGGATTTGAGTTGTGGATTTAATATGTCTCAGATATGACATAGACAAAAACCACAAACCATACATTTCTTCTGCTTTACTGCATGCAGAGATTAGCTGACCACTCTTTATAAATGATGTTTATATGTCCCTAATCTAGTTATGACAAGCTGGAAGAGTGACCAAAAAGTTGAGGTTGTTAGGCATTCTGTGAATTTGAAACTTAAATTTCCTTACTTGTGGTGTTAGAATATGTCACAAAAAACAGTCTGTCAGCCAGTTCTACACAGGCCACTTCAGGCATAGCTGCTGTACACTTCTGGGAAGAAACTGTGACAGGTCTTTTAAGGTATGTCTGCACTGCAGTTAGACACCCGCAGCTGGTTTATGACAGCTGATTCAGGCTCAGGCTAAGGGGCTGTTTAATTGTGGTGTAGATGCTTTGCAGGATGCTAGAGCCCGTGCTCTAGCCCAAACCTGAATGTCTACACTGCATTTAAACAGGCCCTTAGCCTGAATACCAGGAGCCAGAATCAGCTGGCATGGGCCAACCACAGGTTTTTAATTGCAGTGTAGACATACTTGTAGTTCATTGTTTATTGTTTAAATTTAGGATATTTAGAAGCACTTCTCATTGTCCTAACTCCAGTTCCACCCTAAGAAAATATGTATTTGGTCATAATGGGGAGTTTACATTCCTGGAAATTGCCCAGAAAGTAATCTGATGGTACTTTAGACAGAGAAAGGAATCACATAATCAATATCTCCCTTCTTTCAGGAGTAATTAAGCAAACCAAGGATGGTGTCCTGCAGTTCATATGGAGTTTCTGCATGGCACTAACATTCCACTGTGTATAAGTGCCTATGCTGAAGGTGCAGAGCTGATATGAAATAACACCAATTTATAAACTGTTTATGTTTAGAACATCTTTGTCCCTAGTTGTAATACTATTTTTAGTCCTTTTAACAGGGACATAGACTTTAAACCGAAGATAATTATGACTGCACATAGGCAACAGTCTGATAGCTGTGTCTTTAAACTTACTCTCATTGTATGGATTACTATGTTCTTATACCATTGCCTTTTTGAGATGTTAGAAGAGGTATTTCACAGGCTCTTTTTCCATACTCTTATAAACATACATCTATGGCCAGGTCTACACTGCGACTTTAAATCGGTTTAATGGCCGATATACCGATTTAACGCTGTACCCGTTCACATGACGTCGTCATTAAACGGCTCCTTAAATCGATTTTGGAACTCCTCCCAGACGAGAGGAGTAGCGCTAAATTTGAAAGTGATAACTCGGATTAGGGTTCGTGTGGATGGAAATCGACATTATTGGCCTCCTAGAGGTATCCCACAGTGCACCACTGACCGCTCTGGTCCGCAATCCGAACTCGGATGCGGAGTGCCGGTAAACAGGAAAAGCCCCGAGACCTTTAGAATGACATTTCCTGCTTTCACGTGTCCAGCTCTGATCAGCACGGGTGGCGATGCAGTTCAAATGCAAAAGTAGCTCCTGCATTGAACCTTACGGGAGATACTAGATCTGATCGCTGTATGGTGAGACAAATCTGTTTTATCAGAGCTCCGTTAAAGAACAGGAAATGCCAAAGCGTTTGAAAAATAAACTCCAGGATACACAGCGGTGCGTGACAACCATAACGGGAAGCCAGAGACTCAAACGGATGCTCATGGAGGGAGGGAGGGGGTAATGAGGACTACAGCTACCAGTCTCCACAGCAGTCTCTGAAAACTATTTGCATTCTTGGCTGAGCGCCCAATGTCTGTAGCTTAATACACGGTGTCTTGCGTGGTTCACGGAACAGCTCGTCAGTCTCTTCCCCCCCCCCCCACGTGAAAGAGAAGTAAAATAAATAATTCCTTGAGTACTGTAAATGTCACCCTCTGTGTACTGAATGCTGCTGGCAGAGAGTACGCGAGGTGTTGACAACGGTCAGGATACCGTTTGTGATCTCAGGGTCCATGATTGCTGTGCTATGGCGTTTGCTCAATGCACTCCGGGAAAAAGGCGCCAAAGGGTTGTCTGCTGCCTTCACAAAGGGAGGGGTGAGGCTGTACCCAGCACCACCCGGGGCAATGTTTTCTGCCCCATCAGGCACTGTGCTCTCAACCCGGAAGTGGGAACTATGGGATAGCTGAGGAACAGCTACCCACAGTGCACCGCTCCTGAAATCGATGGTAGCTTTGGACCATGGACGCAAACAATCGATTTCGGGATCCCACTGTGGACGCGCTAAACCGATTTTATTAGATCTGTTTTGTAATATCGGTTTAAGCTAATTCGAAATAATCGTGCAGTGTAGACGTACCCTATGTCACTCAGGGGTATTGCTGCCACCTCTCATGGAGGTGGGATAACTACACTGATGGGAGAAGTAGTGGCTGCAGCATTATAAGTGTAGACTTGCCCTGATGAGGCAAACATCTCAATTTGTTTTACAGCAAAAGCATTTATTTCTAAATGGAGATGAATGTTTTGCCTCAGAGGACTGAGAACAAGCATGAAAGGAACTTGGATGATTGTGATAGGTCCTCCCTCTTCCTCTTCCTCCTCCTCTTCCTCCTCCAAATTTCATCTTTATAAGTTGCTGCACAGTAGCAATATTTCTGAAAGCAAAAATGTACTTGTTTTCTAACTAAACAGTTCCTATCTCATGGAGTATTTGTCAAGTACACTAATAGCTAATTGTAAAAAATACAGATTTTGCACAGACCTTCTGTAAAACTCTTTAATAGTTTTTCCTAGACAAGATTACTTCCCAGCTGGCTTTTTCCTCTTTTTAAATGAGTAGTTATTGCAAAATTTGATTTCTTTGTGCCACTGACAAGAGGGTGCAAAAGAGTTCAGGAACACTTCATGCCTTTTTAGTTAAAGAAGTCTGCTCTATCTGCTTTGCACTGCACAACATGTAGCTGCTCAGATCACATCAAGGGGACAGTCGTATGATTTAATCTTGCAGGCCTAGAAGTCAAACTGAAAAAAAAATATTATTTTCACAAGTCCCATCCATTTAAGATGCCAAAGCAAGATTGGCTCTTCATAAGTTTTCTCTCTTTGTATGCTTTCATCAGAGTGAAATTTCAAAATTGAAATTTAATTTGTCCATTAATAGACTTCACAATTAACCTCTCTCTGACATATTTGTTTCACGCTGTCTGTAGACTCAGGCAGACATCACTACATCAATTGTCTTCAAAATGTGACCAGACTATAATCTTCCCATCTGCCAGGGCTAGGAATTTTTAAAAAACAGATGTATGCTGTGTGGATTGCTTTAAAAATGAAGAGGTAAGAGCCGTGGGTGGTTACCTGGGGTGTATTATCCTCTTGACATACGCTTGGTGTGTAACTTCCCTTAGCATAAATAAACCTCATCAAAAGGAAATAAATAAATGATTGGCTTTAGTGTTTTGTATCACTTTATTATGGATGAAAAGAATGAAATTGTAAGCTATTACTGCTTCTTGATTAGTGATTCAGGAATACTTCCAGCTTACTGATTTATGGTTTAAATATGTATGTTGTTGATTTAAAAATAAATTAAAATTTAAACAGCACAATCTTAAATATTTTTTTCTTTATCTCTTTTCGTGAAAGTGTCTCTTATTTCCAAACTAACTACAAGTGTTGGAAAACCACACCTGAACAACGTTATATGTAAATAATAACATTTCCGCTTTCAATAGCTTTCAATAGCTCAGTGTAAATGTAGTACTTACATGGGGTGAAAATCTGCCCCACTTTAGTTTCTCTGTATACCTTTTCAGTACTGGAATTGAAATATCACAAATAGCTAATTTTCCATTACTGTAATTAAATAAATTGCTCCATAATCATAAGTTATTTCATTTTTCATTCCCTTTCCATTTCTATTTGTAAGGTAGTCACTAGTCAATATTATGCCAGTGTGTGCCAAGTAAGAAGTGTTTGCACTGACTAAAAGAACAACTCTGAAAGGCCAAATCCTCTTTCCCTCAGCAGATGTTCCCATAAAAGAATAAATAGATTCATTTGGGATGGAAAACTGGTCCATTTATGGATTTCAAATTTTCTTTGAGTCTTTTGTTGCCTATACTGCATTCCAGTACAATATGTTAATATACTAGAAGGAATTTACTGTTAAGGCTGTCCTAATGTTACGTGGTAAATTAGTAACCCTGAGACAGTATTTCACACTTCTGAGAAATGCTACATTAATTCATGTTTTGTAGCAGGCAATCTTGTGCTAATCCCCTTCCCTTAACTGACACACACATTGTCCAAAGTGCGTGAAAGAGGTCAAGAATAGCTATGATAATATATGTATTATGTAAAAGTTGTTAAAAGAGAGTATGGAACGAAGTCAAAGAAATTGTGGCTACTGAGTTTGTCTGGACTGCACAAAATATTGACAAGGAGTCTTCAAGACTTTAGTTCGATTATTAATAGCAACAAAACAGACTCTTCTCACAATGAGGGGAACTGTCCATATAGATAGCTGGAAAATTGTTTTGATGGGACACGGTTGTCAGTGTGTTGGACATTTGAGAATGTATTCGAGTGTTCCGGAAGCAGTGTATTCACCATCCTGATCAGTGTTACTGTCATAGGCACCAACACCTTATGCTGAAATCCAGGGATTTACTAACACATAGTTGGTCCTTCTTTTTCCTAATTCTGGAGGATATTCTAACTCACCCTGAATGTCCATGATCCACTCCTAAATTGTGAACCAAATGTTTCTGTTATACTCTTTCCCTTCGCTCTTTTCCCCCTCCCAGTGTATCAGTTTCTATTTCTTGTCTATCTTGGGTTTTGTCTTTGTTTAAAAGTCTGGCCACAGCCAGATGTTGCAAGGTTATATTTTCCCTGGCTGATCAGCTTGAAAAACAAAAACAATTCCCGAGAATTTGCCAGAAGGGTGAAACAGGGGTCTAGGAGTGGTTAATTGGATTGTGTACCATGTCTGAGGACTTCCAGGGTGAAATCCTGGCTTCACTAAAGTCAATGGGAGTTTTGCCATCGACATAGTGATCAGGACTTCACCTCCACTAACTAAGCTGCAAGCAGCAGAGACAGACAATGTATTTTCCCAGGTTTTGCTGTTCTTTTCTTCACCTCTTTGTGTGTTTGTAAGAGAATCTGGGAGCGGAGCTAACACTTAAACTGAGTCATTTTAAAAATTTCAAAGCAGGGTTTTTATCTTTCAAAAGACCCTCTAGTAACAGACAGACTGGAATAAAGGAAATTAGTTAAAAGATTTGGTTGATTTTTTTTTAAAACAAAATTGAAATGCTTTGACTATTTCATTTTACTTTGTGTATGTGTTTAATAATAGCTGCTTATTAGGCGATATACAGCATATGATACACAATCCTTGGCAAAATAACTCTGAACCATTACATTACAAATTGCTGTGGCGGTTAGAAAAGTAACAAATAGGATGCCGTTGCAGTATTCTTTAAACAAAAGCAATAAAAAACAGTCTTCTCTTAGTTTTACCACAGAGGCTGGTGTTCAGCCTGGAAAGGGCAACAGAAATGCAATATTTGTAATATTGGAATACATTTATTGATAAGACAAATGGGAATGAAGGATGAATTTTTAAAATTAGGTTCAGATGTAAAAGTCAGTAATATCTATTTTGTCTCCTTTTGATTGTGCTTAAAATGCTGGTTAACTAATGGTTAGTAACTTGCCTGTTGCAAAAAGCTTTGTTATTCCTGTTTTAATTTTGTTTTAAGTAAGTCCTCACGCTCCATTATAATCAGATCGTCATTGGAAAAACTTCCAAGAAATGTTGCCAATTATTTATACTCCGTTTTTATGCTTTTGAAATATAAAGGATCATTTCCTCCTCTTCCATTATAAAGGGTGCAAAGTAGATACAAATGGAGGGGTGGAGGCATGCGATTAGAGGGAATAGGGGCATCCTCACCAGTCACAATCACAGGGAAACCCCTGTTCAGTTGCATTGCAGGGGTCAAGGATAAGCAGTTTGGGGTATATGCCAGGGCTAGACTGCTGTTTGCAGCACTATCTGCTCTCAGAGTTGTAGAGACCTTGTCAACATTATATTAAATTTCTTCCCCCTTCACACATTTGAACTACGTGGGATGGTAAAGGACAGACAAGATGGGTGAGATAATATATTTTATTGGACCAACTTGTGTTGGTGAAAAAGAGAAACTTATGAGCTACACAGAGTAATTAGCTAGGAGGCATTGTGCTGTGATGAAAGTTGAGGCATGGCTGTGCATTGCCCTCTGCTGGTATCGTGAGATCCACAGGATTTCACCACAGATCTGATCCATCTGTGGGTGAAAAGGGCATTGCTGCCCTTGCAATTATAAGGGGAAGTAGGGTGACCAGACAGCAAATGTGAAAAATCGGGATGGGGGAGGGGGTAACAGGTAGGGTTACCATATTTGAACTTTCAAATAAAAGGACACTCCATGGGGGGTAGCCCTGCCCCCTATCCACTCCTTCCCACTTCCTGCCCCCGATTGCCCCCCACAGAACCCTCAACTATCCAACCCCCCCTGCTCCTTGTCCCCTGATTGCCCCCTCTGGGACCCCTGCCCCTAACCGCCTCCTGGGGACCCTACTCCCTATCTAAGCTTCCCTTCTCCTTGTCCCTGACTGCCCCCTCCCTAATTTCCCCCCTAGACCTCACCCCCTAATTGTCCCCTGACTTCCATCCACATCCCTGCCCCCTGACAGGCCCCCCCCAGAACCCCTGGGCCATCCAATCCCCCCACTTCCTGTCCCCTGACAGCCCCAACCCCTCTCCACACCTCCGCCCCCTGACAGCCCTCTCCTTCCCTGGAACCACTGACCCATCCAACCCCTCCTGCTCCCTGTCCCCTGACTGCCCCCCGGAACCCCCTACTCCTTCTCCAACCCGCCAGTCCCCTTACCGGGCCGCACAGCCCGGTCCCCCCAGAGTGCTGCTGGTGCGGCACGCTGAGGATGGGGGGGAGGGGGAGCAGGGGAGTGGCTTTGGCTGCTGGAGGCCCAATGCGAGCGGCTCAATCCAGCCCCGCCGCTCTGTCAGCCGCACTGCGCTCTGCATTGGGAGGGAAGTCCTGGACCTTTTTAGATTTTTACAAAGTCCTCCTGGATGGCTATTTAACACCCCAAAATCTGGACATGTCTGGGATAATCCAGATGTATGGTAACCCTATAATAGGAGCCTATATAAGAAAAAGTCCCAAATTCAGGATTGTCCCTATAAAATCAGAACATTTGGTCACTCTAAGGAGAAGGAAAAGTTCTTCCTAGCAATTCCCGTGGGACAATAAGGAGAAAACTCTGCTGCTGGAACTACAGAGTTTCCTGGGCCTGCAGCAGTAATTTTCCAGAGAGGGGTCTATATGGCCTTTGAAGAGCTGTTTGTGGTAGAAATGAGTGCTGCTCCTTTTGTGAAGCTGGAAGATATTCATGGATGTGGTGAGGCGTTGTGGGTTTTTTTACTCTGCCCTTTAGATCTGAGAAAGACAGTAGTAAAATGCAACACATACAAAATCATTGTTGAAAATATAAACCTTTATATTTCACAAACAGCTATAGAAAACTACTAGACTCCAGTTAACCTTCAAAGGTATCTGGAGAAACTTTGCTTCTGAACAGATACTTAGAAGAATCTGCCAAGAAGTCAAAAGTTGTTTGTTCCTTAAATTCTTAACTGAATTGAGTTTTTTCCAATGGAGAGCATTTTTTGGATTACTTAATTTATTTTGCTTGTGTTCTTCTCTATGTCTTCTGCAAATGAATGAAAAAGAAACCGACTTTTTTACCTTTATGAGTCAGAATTTCAGATCTTATGAAGACATAGGGAAATAGAAGCTGCTCATGTCCTACCATTCCAAAATGCCTTTGGTGGATTAAAACATTTTTAGTTGTTTTTATCATATATTGCAACACACTACACTAGGACAGGGTGTTAGCTTACAGTAACCTTGTAAAAAAACATTCTGGAACTGTGACTTTCACTCTTCCTAATTACATCACTGTCTCACCTCCTTAGTCTCTTTAAGGCCAAAGAGCTGAATTCTGATCCCTTTTAGCCTGAGTTACACCAGTAAATACAGAATAACTGTGAGCAGACTGGTCTTGAATCTAGTGTATAAATTTGAATAGCAGAAAACACAATGCAATCCCCCACTCCTGACTGGAACCTCTGGGTACTACAATAATATAAATATCAAATAATTATTTTGTTTCTTCCAGCATTTTCCTCTGACATTCTGAGCTCTGTTGTTAAGCAACTTCAGAACAGTAGACTTGGTTATAAGAACAGAATGAATAAATACACCCTCTGTTTAACACCTTTTCTCATTTTCACTGCTTTTACTCTTCCTCCTTTACAAAATAAAATAAAATCTGAATAATTCCCATCATGGAACCTTCTCAAATGATATTCACAGGTTAAGCAAAATAATCAAGACTTTGAATCTTTATCTGAAACACATAGCTGAATACTTTGTAAAGAACAATGGTAGCACACTTTTAGGTGTTAAAAAAAAAAAGTAGCAGCAGTAAACAGGTAAGTGAAGCAGCAAACAAACCAGAAAGCAAAATCTTTTGTCCAGAAAGGTCACATTACCTACCCTATCACTGTCCATCTCCTCTTTCTCTGCCTGCCGGCCCTGTCTTATCAAGGACCAGTGCTTACACACATTGGGCCTGATTTTGCAAAGGAATCTGCAAGCACAGACCCTTACTCTGCAAAGAGTTCTAAAGATTTGTAGATCCCCTCACAGGAAGGGGTCAATTTACCCCCACTTTCTTCCTACAAACTTTCATGCATAGTCCCATTGACATGAATGGAACCAAGAAATAATAACCTCTCGAGGTCCTTTCCAGTCCTAGAGTCTATGAATGAATGAAGTTGCAGGACCAGGGTTTGTTAGGTGCAAGTACAGATGCTTGCTAGTCAACATACTATATGTATTTTAAAAAGTTCTGGAGGAGGGTGCCCTGTGAGCTGATTGTATATCATCTCCACACTAGAGGCAGTTCCCATTATCCTCGTCCTGAGGAAGTGGAGTACTTGCATGATGAGGCTCTGTTGAAAAGCTGTGTTACTAGAGTGCTATTATTCTCTTCACCATTTCATTGAAATGGAGTCTATTTTGAATATTGCCCTGTTCAAGCAAACAAGTTTTAATATTTTTTATTGGCTCATAAGAGTGCATGGGGTTTCACACACATGTGAGAAGATGAGTCACTTGCCTTGTAACTTGCCTCTCTGACCAACAGGCTTTTCAGAAGGTGTGCTCTACTGGACTTCTTGTAGTGGAATTGTTTTGCAAGCAGATTTTAATAACATTCTTTCATAAAACTTCTGACTAAATCCAAGTCAGGCTGTATATAGCTTATGATTATGTACATAGTAGTGGCTTTATAGAATGCCTCTTCTATGAAGAAAATTTACAGAATTTAAAGATTTTATCAGACAAAATTTCACTGCAGTAAGTGTTTCATGGAGCTCTTCTCATTCCCAAAATAACAAAATTGAAAACTAATACTTGAGAGCTTCTATCCGTAGTCATTCTATCCACGGAAAGTGTATTTCAGTGTCATCTAGCCTGCAATATTTGTTGTTTCTTAGATGCATCCATAATAGTGAATTGTCCAGATACTTTTGAATTGGTAATTCCACAAATCCTATTGGCAGCTTGTTCCACTGTTGATCTTGTGTCTTTTAACAGTACTGTATAAGTAATATGGCTCTTGCTGCCAATCTTGATAAGGAAAGGTCACTTCTGACATGAGGGCAAGTTTCACTGATATTTATTAGACACTTCCCTTGTAACTTTTACTTGATTCAATAGAACAATTTCTATACAGATTGTGTGTTAGAAAAAGTGCAATTGTGTAGTAGATAATCACAAGGTAAAACTAAAAAGTGTCCTTAAAGTTGAGTTTGCAGTAAACACACTTCTTCATCGCCTTGTAAAGTACCAAATATAATAATAAAGCAAATAATTTCTTAAGATCCAACTACCTGCTAATCTAACCACTTCATCTAGTTAAATTGGCCACCTTTTTTAGGATTCATGAAGGAACTCCAGCTACAATCTATTTAGCATATAGAATAGAACTAACTAGGGTTGCAGCTTGTAGCCATACGTGCCATTTGCTGGCTAGTGCAATGATAACCTCTCCCAGCATACCTATATTCATCATGGAGTTACCCCCATTCGTCAGTAGAGGAATGTGACTTGGGTATCTAGGTGACTGGTTTGAATCTTTAACTACTAAGGAATCCTGTGCATGCTGAATAAGTTAATTCCTAAAGTTCAGATGTATTGCCTATGATATTAATGGAGGTACAACCTGCAGGTGAGACTATTTGGCCATGCTTGTTAAAGCACATCAGTACCGTGGTAAATTGTATAGTATACATGGGTCTGAACCACCTTGTAAAAGTTGTCGTGTCATTATGATGTTCCTAATTCACCCTTTGATAATTTATAATTTTGACTAAATTTCAGAAATGTAGTAGAGTAGACTACAGTATAACTATAATAGCTGGAAAACAGGAACTGGCAGGCATATAAATTTACATATATCCCTCTACCCTGATATAACGCGACCTGATATAACACGAATTTGGTTATAAGGCAGTAAAGCAGCGCTCCAGGGGGGCCGGGCTGCGCACTCTGCTGGATCAAAGCAAGTTCGATATAACACGGTTTCACCTATAATGCGGTAAGATTTTTTGGCTCCCGAGGACAGCATTATATTGAGGTAGAGGTGTACCTGGATTCACCTATGTGACAGCAATTAAAAAAAAAGATAATTTTTCAAGTTTTATGAAGTTAACTTTTTTTAAAATGTCATTTTTAAATATGTCATTTTAAAAAGAGCTTGTTTGATTAATCTCTGAGTCGGATCTTTGCTGCCGCAGACCTTTACCTACCAATTTTGTAACCAACATTCCCTTTTTATCTTTTTGCAAGATTTTAATGGTGCAGGGAGGTGAGGCAGGAATTGGGCTTGTAATAGAATCTATAATCTTACTTGGTGTGTGACTGTTACCATCTCCATGATATTGTTGTGCTAGTGCAATCCCCTTTTCTGTCCACCATCACAATCTTTCTATAGGCATTGTCTTTTTGCACTTTATGCATTCTACTAAAGACCTACTAGCCAATGGTGAAAAAATTGTGCAGACACTCACTAGTGAGGTTCCTAGAAACTCTGATGAAAAGCATAGTTCCTGCCCTGTTGCTGGGATTGGGAAGATGCTGAATTCTTTCCAGGGTGCTGTCCCGGGATCCACCTTTGAATTTCATAAAGCCTAGTGTGGACATGGATGTATCTGAGATTTGAAGCCATGTTAGTTGGCTGCGTTCTAGGCCTGGTCTACACTGCATAGGATCAATCTAAGCAACTTTTGTAGCTGAAGTCGACATACTTAGATCAACTTACTGTGGTGTTTTCACCGTGGTGAGTCAACTGCTGCCACTCCGCCTGCTCCTCTTGCGGCTGTGGAGTACAGGAGTTGACGGGAGAGTGCTCGGGGATCGATTTATCACATGTAGACTAGACACAATAAATTGCCCCCTGCTGGATTGATTGCTGCCCACTGATCTGGCGTGTAATGTAGACATACCCTTAGTCTAGTCTTTCCTCTAGACAGCAATCCTGTCGGCTAACATGTTTTAGTCTGCATTTTAACAGGGCTTTTTGTCACATTAAATTAACATGATTGAAAAACACATGCTTTCTGCTCATCAGAACAGGACCCATGAGAGAAAAAGAAAAAAGAGAAAGTGTCTTGTGGCTTTAAACAGCAGTCTTAGTGTGGTCTGTCACCACAAAAACTGTGGGGCACTAAAGTATCGTTATTGCATGGTGTCATTACCGGATGCCATAAAGATTGGGTTCCTTAATTATGGAATTCTGTACTTTAATATGTTCGGGTATCTTTTAAGTGTAAGTTTAACTCTGAATTTCCTGTGTTTATAGTGCCTGTTTTTGGGATAATTACAATGCCATTGTAATGTTCTGACCCTTAAGTGACTGATGTGTACTTAACCTTAGCTCCAGTTTAACACAGTGTTCATGTGGGTATTCTATAATGTTGCAGCTCAGGCACAGTTCAACAAACACTAACCAAAAATCCAAGTGAAGAAATACCTAATCTGGGGTTTCAGGTTTACTTACAGCTTTCATAGTGCTACACAACACTAGAAATCAAGGTGGCTGAGACACAGGCTGTATTTTCTATCATATGGTGTAACAACCGTTTGACTCAAAAGCAGAACAAATATAACCAATCTCTTCTCTCACAAGCTTCCTGTCTAGACTTCTATTCAGGAAGGGTACATCAATACTGTAACCCCCACCCCCACAGCAATGAGTCTCAGAGCCTGGGTCAACTGATTCAGGCTCGTGGGGCTCGTGATGTTAGGATCAAAAGAGCAATGCAGACATTTGCATTCGGACTGGAGCCTGGGCTCTGAAACCCACTGAGAGGGATTGATCTCAGAGCCCGAACTCCAGCCAGAGTGGAGTGCAAATGTCTACACTGCTATTTTAAGTCCCATAGCTGATCCAAGTTCCGAGACTCGCTGCTGCGAGTTTTTTTAATTTTTATTTTTTTCAGTGTACGCATACCCAAAGAGTCTCCTGCGAGCAGTTCTTCTGTCCCTATCTTTATCTAAAGACAGGTGACGTTTTTTATATGTTTCACTGGCTAGGATTTTAAGGATGCTTGAAAGCTGCTTTCCCTCAGCCAAAGCAGAAATCTCTCCTCCCCACTCTTCCTAGGAAGTGACACAAATTTTAAACAAATCTCCTCCACAGGACTCCTGAGCAAAGCAGGTGACTTTCTAGGTCTGAAGACTGCTGTGCTGTTTTTTGTTGTTTTTTTTTAAAAGGAGGAGTAAAGTAACCTGAACTAAACTCTGTATTCTGGAAATGAGAAGTGAGTAAACTATTTTCGTTTGCCCTGTGCTGCACTACTGTGAAAACATCCCTGCACCATTTACCTGGTTGGTGGCGGGGATGGGGGCTGTTAAGTGTTGTGTGGCCAAGTTGGCAGCCCCTACCATTGGGAGCCCTGTACCGCCTGCAAATCCATCACACTGGGGTTTTTGTTTTGCTGAAATTGTATGGGTGAAATCTGGTTCCTTTGAAACCAATGAGAGTTTTCCCAATAACTTTAATGGGACCAGGATTTCACCCTGAAAATTCAGTAACATTTTATTTCAAAATATGTTTTCTTTTGTTTTTAAAAACAATTATGTTAATTGATACCTGCCCTCCCATGAGCAGCTTTAGTGAGCAGCCCAGGTTTTCACAGTGAAACGCGCTGACAGAGGTTTCTAAGGTTTCTCGGATAACTAGCCTGAATCCACTACTGTTTAATCCATCTTGACAGCACCTCATTTTCCCTGTGGACTAGGCTGATTATTGCACTAGTACATGGCTGAATTTGGCATAGTCGAACGTAAATTTGGCAAGAGTGGCACAGTGCATGCAGCCAGAGAAAGTTAGGTACCCTTTAGGGTTTGCTAAATGTGTACACAATAATGCAATAAGAATTGTTATCTTAAAAAAAATTGGAAAAGCAGAACTTACTTCTGTAAGCAGTTCCTCATGACAGTGCTTGCTGATATATAATAATCATAATTTAAACAGTAAGAATTGTAGTACATGATGAAACCCATAAATAACCTGACTACTCATTTTGAACAGAATACATACGTTCATTTTATATTTTAACTTCCTCTGTATGCATACTTCAGGAAGTAGCAAGAAAGTACTACCGTCATTCTTCACTTCATGGAGATTGTTCCCAGGACCGTTTTCTAACCCTGTGAGTCATTATTTGTTTGAACTTTTGTACTAATCGTTACCCCATAGACCTCAACTGAAAACATTGCAGAGTTCTCTTTGCAGCTCATAACATGGACTAAAATGTGTCATTTACAGTGAGGTACAAACTCTTCTACTGCTTTTCCCTGGTCAGGTTTAAACATTTGGTATCAACATATAGTAGTTTGTCTGTCAGTAAATCTTACAGAAAGAAAATTCTTTAGACTTGCAAGTCACATTAACACTCGAGGGGGGAATGGATTTTTAAAATTATTGATTTATAATTTTACAAAAGGTTTTTTATTTAACATTGTTGGGTATCAAAGCCAACTAAGAGTCCAGAAACTGAAAAATGTGTGCTCTGTAGCTCGTTTTATTTTCCAAATATTAAACCTCTGAAAAGGAAAGATTGATCTGAAGTTGCTATTATTCAGAATAGTGCAGCCAGTTTCAAAGACAGACCTTTATGGTTTCAGATGTGAAAGTGAGCAACCATCCCCAGGGGCAAACTACTGAATGGTTTAATCCAGATGTGAGTTCATCAGAATTGGAATGTAGCAAGCATGTGGCTACTGCTTCACACTTCTCATATCTTGCATCACAAAACTGATTTTCCAGTATATTATGCTGTGGCGAAATAGTTCAATATTCCTGTCATCCTCTGCAGAGAGAACATCTGGGATCAACATGTTCACATCATGTTTTAGCATTCTGTGACAGGGTAACCCCCATAATTTCTATACACTCTGAAGTCCTGTCCCAGTGGCATCCCTAGGGAAATGTCCCACCAAGCCGAACCATAGTTTGAGGCTTGATGACATTAATTCCCAGCCAGGAATGAGAGGTAGCTAAGGGAGGCATTACTAGATTGTCAGTAATTAAGTGCCATGGAGCCTATTTAGGATCTTCACCTAAAAAGAGAGAGAAGGGTATGTGTTGACCAAAAGCCAAGGAATTAGAGGAGCTACTTGTACGACTGGCACTTGTTTTGTTCTAGTGTATTTGAGTTTACTGCTAGTAGAATTGTCTGGAAGGAAGTGCGCCAGAGATTCTTGACAAATGAGTGTCAGTTTGGATTAAAGCAGAACCACTGCAATAAAACTCAATCCAGAGAGAGTTCAAATGTGAGTCTTAGTGTGAGTTTGAATTTTCTCTTTAGATGTTTTACCCCAGCCCTGCTACAGTTCTAGTCAAGCAGTTGTTCTTACAAATAATACACCATCTTTATGTGGAAGAATGAAATAGGAACGTGTCAGCACTAGCTCACAGTTGTTATTATGGCATGAGGAAAAAGGCAATTGGCCTGTGTGTGACAGGTCAGACTGGTAGCTAAAGGCTAGCAGTAGAGGGAAAAACTACAACTTTGTTCTGAGATACTACATTAATACGATTCTGACTCCTGTGAAGGTTTGAAGTTCACTAATCTGATGGTTATAGTTGTACTAGGTATTAAAATCATCCCATATTTTGAATTTCCTATTAGGAGTAACTGTAGAAGTTCTTTGAGATCACTTGTGAATTCAAATTCAGTACTTATCATAATAGCACTGCTGTAGCATAGCTGTGCAAAGCCAAGACAAAGCTCAAATTCCAAGGTCAAAATGGCTTTCAGAAATGCCATGATGGAGAAAAAAGCCTTATATACGGAATCATTGTGATTATTGTGAGTAGTTCTTAGTGTGATCTTAATAATAGTATATCTTCTTTTTTTGTGTAGGCCTAAAATAATTGGTTTCCAAAAATTCCTACTTGCTCTTTCGCTTCCTGCTTTATTTCTGATGGAAGGCTATTGTGACCTAACTCCCAACTACACAAATCCCTATTATAATTACACTTACCATGAAAACATAGTTTTAAGACCTGTAACACTCCAGGATCATATGGACTTAAGGATACAGAGAGAGTGGAATATCTAATGCAAGTTGGTAATTGGGAATGTAAATGTCTCTCATTTCTAATTTTATTTTTAAGTATGGTAAGTTTAAAAGGAAGACAGTACAATTGTAATGAAGCACTGCCTTTCCCGCTTGATCTTCAGAAAACTGACCAAATGAAAACAACAACAACAAAAAGCCAACAGTAAACTAAAAAGGAGAAATGGAGGTAAAAGAAAAAGCTTTTCATGGATAAGTACAGGAAGCTTGCAGAATTTATTGTTTATATGTCTCAGAGAAGACTAACAAGTATCAAACTGAAGTGTAGTTACAACAGAAGGACTACAGTGAAGGGTCTAACTTTTCTTGTCTGACCTAGATTCAAGAGCTGAAGAACATTAAGGCTTTGACCTTGCACATAATCTCAGGGGGCTCAACTTGAGATATTGTTTTTCCTTCTTGTGGGGTTTTGACATCTGTTGTGAAGAGGAGATATGAATTTCTCTTTTATCAAAGCCAGCAGAGATGCTCTTTTTTCCCAAACAATTATGCTAATTATTTTATTAGGTTCTAGTTTAAAGTCTTGGGACAAGTCAACACTACAAAATTAAGTCGACCTAAATTACATCGATGTACAGCCGCCACAGTAATTAAATCACTTTTGCATGTCCACATTATGTTCCTTGTGTTGGCGGTGTGCATCATCACTAGAAGCGCTTGCATTAGTGCAGATGACAGTGCACTGTGGGTAGCTAGCCCACTGTGCAACTTGCCACGATCTAGCGCACAGTGTTTTGGGAAGGGTTTGCAATGCCTCCCGGGGGCAAATGAGTTGCACAGAGATGACTGGGAACATAATTTCAACATCCCATGATGCAGTTTTCTCCATCCCAAAATAGTATCTGTATCCCATAATCCTTTGCATCTCTTTTCAAAAACCCTCGCAAACCTGTGTCCACCGTCTCTGGGAGAAGCATGGATCCTGCACAGCTTTTCATAATGAGCATTGCAGGATGATGAGCGTTGCAAACAAAATGTGCCTGATCCTGCAATATTTTCAGAACTGCAGGGAACAAGACGATTCCTTGGAGGCTAGCTTGCTGTGGGACATAGAAAGAAACAATTTAAGGTACTTGTTGTTATTCATGGAGGAGCTGAAGATGGTGGAGTGCCCATTCTGGGCCCAAGAAACAAGCACTGGCCGGTGGGATCACATCCTTATGTCGGTTTGGGATGATGAACAGTCGCTGCAGAACTTTTGAATGTGCAACATCACATTCCTGAAAGTGTGTGCAAAGCTCGCCTTAGCAATCCAGCGCAGCAACACCAAAACAAGAGCTGCAATGAGAGTGGAGAAGCAAGTGGCAATCACTGTGTGAAAGCTTGGAATGGAAGATTGAGTCCAATCAACCAGGAATCAATTTGGAGTTGGAAAATCCACTGTTGGGTTTGCTGTCATGCAAGTGTGCAGGGCCATTAATAGCATCCTGCTACAAAGGACTATGACTTGGGCAATGTGCAAGACATAGTGGGTCGTGTTGCAGCAATGGGGTTCCCGGACTACGGTGGAGAAATAGATGGCAAGCATAGATATACCTATTTTGGCACCACACCACCATGCCACAGAGTATATCAATGGAATTGCTGTTACTGACATTAATATGGTATGGCTAGGAAAGGCGCATGACACACCCATCTTTAAGTCAAAGGCCTGTTCAGAAGCCTGCAAGCAAGGACTTTCTTTCCAGACCAGAGGATTACCATTGGTGATATTGAAATGCCAATAGTCATCCTGGGAGATCCAGCCTTACTCCCCTGGCTCACGAAGCACCCATGGAGAAAAATTTGCAGGTGCTCGAGCAGCCAGAACCACAGCCAATGGGAACTGTGGAGCCAGTGCTTGTGGTGGGGTGATGTGCAACACCTCCATGGCCTTCCCTCCCCCTGTGCAGAGACATACCGTCTGTTTCCAGGGAGCCACACAGAGCCGAGTGGGCCAGCCCGGCCAACTGTCCTCACCCAGCATCAGCAGGGGTCCCAGGCCGCGCACCACTGCCTGTCCCCCCAGCACCCACAGAACACTGCTGAGACTCCCCCCCTCCCCCCTCCCCAGAGCACCTACGGCCCACTGGCCCAAGTTTTAGTTAGGAGTATATAGTTCAAGTCATGGACAGGTCATGGGCCATGAATTTTTGTTTACTGCCTGTGACTTGTCCATGACTTTTACTATAAATACCCATGACTAAATGTAGCCTTACCTATTGTTATTATCTGTGAATAATATCAGATCCAGCCAGCATATATTGTGAACTAATAAAAATGAATTAAGTTTCAATAAATAGACTTTTATTCCAAACCCATGCAAACAGACATATTTATAACAGAATGAATCTTTACTGAGGGAAAAGAACCTTTGAAGGGGACAGAACACTTGTTTCAATTTCACAAACACATACACCAACCGTGTCTTGCACAGGTCAGTGAATGTGCAGTTGTGATTGTCCATACAGTCCTCTGGGATGCAGTGCTTAGGTTAGTGCAGTGGCCCCGGCCTCCACATGGAATGTGGGTTGGTGGGGTGAGTAGGGGAGGTCCTGGAATACAGTTCTCTATGGACTACAGAGGGAGGTGAGCATGGGTCTGTTGAACCTGAAGGTCAACAAGAGTCTCCAACATGTTTTTTTGCTGCTTGAGAAGTGCTTGCATTCCCTGCTGCACATCTCTCTCCTTTTCCTGTGCCTTTCACCTGTCCACTCTATCCCTGTCCATTCTGTCCATGAGAGTGATTCTCCAAGTCCTGTGCTCGGTATCCGAAGCACCAGAGGCTTGCAGTATCTCTTGGAACACGTCATCCTGTGTCCTCTTCTGGCTGAGCCACTCCACTCGTGTGGATGGAGAGACCCTCAAGGCCACGTTTCCAGTTGCAAAATATACAATGCACAGTGGTACTTTTGTGAGTGTTTTCACAAGATAAATGGAAACTTGGTATACTGAACTCACTCCCCTTGAGACACACAAGTAGCAAGCACAACATTCTCACTTCTTCTGGGGATTCGTAGAGCACGGCGGCAGTTCCAGAGGTGAGTATGGCTCGGGGGTGGGGTGGGGAGGCGGGAGGGAGGTGGGCTAAGTTGGGATAACAAGCTTGTGGGGAATAGCTCACGGGCGTGATTGTATGCAGATAGGGCAACTGAACTGAATACTGGAACCATTTTCCACAGCCGATGGTGATTTTAGCTGATAACTCTCTTCTAAGAGTAACAGAGGCTGAAAGGGAACAGCTCCTGCACATGTCTAGCTGCAGACAGGATCCGTAGGCAGGGAACAGAAGTGCTTGCCATACCTAGAATAGCTTGTACAGCAGACATATAACTCAAGTCTAGTTTCATTTAACTGTTTCCATATCTATATAGTCTCTAGATTATTTTTGCTCTTTTCTAGTATCAAGCATTTCATTTGTTGTTCCCTTTTATCATTATTTTTAAAGATATTCTTCATTTATTTTCCCGCTCACGGCCCTCAACTTGATGGAGGATGATGCCTGCACATAAGGTAGTAATTCTGGACATAGTTCTGGACTTGCCATGTGTTGAACGGTATCTTCATTTATTCTTATACACAAACTACCGTATATACTCGTTCATAAGCCGATTTTTTTTAGTGAAAAAGTGAAGCATCAGAGAAGGGCTTATGAATGGGTACAGAGAGGGAGAGGTGGGACACAGCACCTTTCCCTCCAACTGAGGGGGCAAGGAGAGGCAGCACAGCCAGCAGAGTGAGAAGGGAAGAGGCGGGGCCAGACTCTCCACTTCTGGCCACACTGCTCTCCCGCCAGCCTCCGAAGCAGCTGCAGCTCTGGAGATGGCAGGCAGTGGCTGTGCCACCCAGCCTGCCGGAGCAGCTCAGGCCAAGCCAGAGACATCTTCCCCTGGCCTGCCCCAGCTAAGGTGGGAAGGGATGGGATGGGGAGAATGTGGGTGTCCCGGGCTAGGGGTGGGGTCATGTGGGGGGTGGTCACAGGAGTTACTCCCCTGACCCCAGCTTCTTTCCCCCCTACTCCAAATTTCCTCACCAGTTGCTGTCCTGGCCCATCAAGGTGAGCTGCTAGCGGGCTGGGACACTTTCTTTACTTAGGTTTACCTCTGTGCCTGGTAAACAAACCATCTCGGCCCACTAGCTGCTTATCCTGATGGCCCGGGAGCCAAAATTTGCCGACCCCTGAATTATAGGGTCGGCTTATGAATGAGTCATAAAAAATTTCCATCTTGGGGTTGTCGGCTTATAAACTAACTGGCTTATGATCGAATATATACGGAATGTTAAAAGAACACGAAGGTTTAAAGCAAAGCATCAAAAATGTGGAAATGACAAAGTGAAAGTAGATTGTGCAACCTTAACGGGACCCTCTTTTGCACATGCATTAGCAATCAGTGTTTTCATGTGATCATGTTCTGTTTCTGAAATAACAAAATACAATATCAGAATCATATAATTTTATACTTTTAGGTACACAAGTGTAGAACTTCATATATATTGTAAAAATAATTGTTATTCCTTAAATATAAAGAGAAAATATTTCATATGTTTAATATCTAGGTTTCATTTTTATATTCCACTCCATAACGGAATGTGTGTCATTTTTTCTCTAGAAAGTTAGGATACAATCTAATATGGACTTATGTACATGCATAAAACTTAATTAACAGTAGCCCCGGCAACTTCCATGACACTTCACATATTGTGTAAAGTTAAGTGCATATGTAATGTAGTGTCATCAGAATCATACCATTTTTATTCTAGCTTGGTTGAAAGATTACATATTAAGAGAGAACCCACCATTGCCATGACTGTTTAGTTTCTGCTAGAACCTGCCAACCCATGTCCTACTATCCATTCAGGACTAGTATTATCTATTTGTATTATGGCAGCACTTATTAGGGCCCAACTGAGATTGGACTAGGTGTCTTCTGAACACATAACAAAAGACAGTTCCTGCCTTGAATAATTTGTAGTCTAAATAGATAAGATGGTCAAAAGACGTATTATCTCAATTGTACAGATGGAAAACTAGATTTTTCAAAAGTGCCAAAGTGCTTAACTTTCATTGAAATCATTGAGGGTTAGTCACCTAGGCACCTGCTAGGATTGGAAAAGTTCTTATCTTTATCTTTAGGTGCCTTAAATACTTTTAAATGTTTGGCCCTTAGTGACTTGACCAAAGCAACACAGGAAATCTGTGCCACAGCTGGGAACTAAATCCATCTCCTGGTTGCAAGTCTTTCCTGTCTGGAATGATTGTTCCAGCAGTGCTGGGCTTTGCCACTGTGACGGGTTGAATCATAGAAACCCTCTTGGGAGCTGCCACCTGATGTGCCAAGACTACCTCTGCTCCTGTTTTCCCTGCCAGCTCAGGACCCCAGCGCCCTATCTTGCTGAGCCAGACACTCCCTTCTGCTCCAACAAAGACCCAGGGTCTGAATTACTTACTCCAAAGCTGCAGGTTTACCTGAAAGCAGCTAACAGAAGTGTTTTTTTCTTTAACACTCAGATGCCTAGCTCCCAATGGGGTCTAAACCCAAATAAATCCATTTTACCCTGTATAAAGGTAAACTCATAAATTGTTCGCCCTCTATAACGCGGATATTGTTTGCTCTCCTAGGTATTAATACATACTCTGAGTTAATTAATAAGTAAAAAGTGATTTTATTAAATACAGAAAGTAGGATTTAAGTGGTTCCAAGTAGTAACAGACAGAACAAAGTCAGTCACCAAGCAAAATAAAATAACATGCACAAATCTATGTCTAATCAAACTGAATACAGGTAAGATCCTCACCAGTTCCAGAATGCTCCCTTTTACGGACTAATCTCCTTTTAGCCTGAGTCCAGCAATCACTCACACCACATGCAGTCACTGCCCTTTGTTCCAGTTTCTTCCAAGTATGCTAGGGGGTGGAGATGCTCTCTCTTTAGCCAGCTGAAGATCAAATGGAGGGGTCTCCCAAGGGTTTAAATAGACTTTCTCTTGTGGGTGGAGACCCCTCTCCTCACTCCTATGCAAAGTCCAGCTCCAAGATGGAGTTTAGGAGTCAGCTGGGCAAGTCACATGTCCATGCATGACTCTCAGTCTTTACAGGTAGCATCCATTGTTTACATGCTACCTTGAACATTCTCAAGTAGACTTCTTGTGTGGATTGGAGCATTCCAAGATCCATTGTCCTTTAAGTGTTTCTTGATTAGCTGCTTAATTTCAACATTCCTTTCTCCAGGAACTGACCAAATGCTCTACTAAGGTTATTTAGAAATCAGCCAGTACACAGCCAACATTCATAACATTCATAACTTCGAATACAAAAATGATACATGCATACAAATAGGATTAATACATTCAGTAGATCATAACCTTTGAGATATGCTACATGGCATATATAGCATAAAACACATTCTAAGCATATTTTCATAAAGTCTTATGGGAGGTATTGTCACAGCCACCTTGCTGTTCAAAGTTTAGCACAGTACCTTGGGGAGTTTCCTAGCTCTGTTCAGCCAAGACACCTTATGTAGAACTGGAATTCTGATTCAGGTCTGTGTAGGCAGTCACTTGTCCCTATACTTGAACTCTGGTGAGCTTTGCTAAGGACATGTGGGTCTGATTGCAAGATCACCTGGTCGATTCACTCATTCACTCACACAAGCCTTATCTACACTAAAACTTAGGTCAAGCTGGCTACATTACTCAGGGGTATGGAAAAATTTGCATCCCTGAGAGACAAAGTTAAGCTGATCTATGCCCTGGTATAGACACTGCTGGGTTGACAGAAGAATTCTTCCATTGGCCTACCTATGCCCTCTCAATGAGTAGATTAATTACAGTGACAGAAAAAAACCCTTTAGCAAGTGCCTGCAATATGGCATTACAGTGTCAGAGCTGCAGCATCGTAGCTATACCGCTGAAGCATCTGTAGCATAGACAAACCCACTCTTTCTCATTGTTTTGTTTGGCCGAGCAAAGCAAGGCCATACAGTCAGGTTGATGGCATTTCTGTTTGTCTGTGATATTAAGATTCCTTAAAGTGATCATGTTATTCCGCTCTGAATTTAACTATATTTGGATACTAAAAATCAACCCTAGACGTTGCTGTTCATACTCTATAACCAGACTTCAAGCACGAGCATTCAGTCCTTCTCCCTCCCTGGTGTTAGTTTGCTTCCTAGGAACAGGTTTATGCTGCCAGCTATACTCATTAGCATTCCTCTCATGGAACTGATGCCATTGAGTTATGCTGACTGCTGCATAGCCAGCAACCCAAGCTTTAGTTGGTTTTCCCCTTTCTCAATCCTGGCAGCAGCCTCATGGGCATCCAGCTGTATAGAACAGGAATGTAAACCTTGCTTTGGCAATGCTCGCATAAAGTTCAGCCACATTCCTAGTAAAGGAACAGAACAGGATATAAATCTACATGGCAGGCTGGTTATTGTTTTGTTTGGATTGTGGCTTTTAAAAATGACTGTGAAATTATTCTCATATGCATAAAAAGATGGCCATTGTAATATCTGGGTGACAGTAAGATTTTTTTAAAAAGCTGTTAAGATTCCTCCAAAGAGAGGAACAAATCTCCTTGTTACCTCTTTCTTCATAGATATAAGATGCTACTTAGAAAGAAACACAACTGAAACCCACTGTTTCTTAGGAGGCAATTTGCTGGGAAAGAGGAGTCTTGGCGTTTCACATTTTGTTCTTTGTTCGGTGGCAGCCATATCCAAATTTCTCTGTTTAGAAATTGATTACTTTTTTAAAAGGATTAGAGTTCTTTTTTTTTTTAATATTTTTTTAAAGTTGGCTCCTAATCCTGAAGTATGTTTGATTCAAAATCTGGGACATTCAAATATATGTTCTAAGAGAGGTTTCCATAACTGTGCAAACAGGAAATGCAATAGAGTAGTCTTCATGGATGAATAACTATAAAGGTCTGAGATTCTCACGTATCTGGCACTCTGCACAGCAAATTAGGTATTTCTTGGAGAACACATTATTTTTGTTTGGTGTTAGGCTTGTGCCAATTAATATCACGCTCTGTTTACTACTCCAAGCACTACCACATTCTCTGCCTCTTTACAAAAGTAACTTTTTTTTGTCTTGTGTTTCCAAAATATTCACTTCTACCATCACCATCTCTTGAGTTAAAAAAATTAACTTGACTGGGTCCATTTAAAAAAAAAGAGAGGAAAAAAGCAGCAGCAGATTGGATGCAGAAATGAGTGCCAAATGCTTTATTTATCATTTTTATAGGAATAGTTTCAGAAGAGAGGAGGAAATAGAAGGTGGTAGGTAGGGAGTTGGTTTCATAGAAGGATTTTTCCCTTGAAGAATAACTCTTCCACCAGAAACCATTCTGTCTAACTCAGCTGCTCAGACATGCATTTCAATCATTCTTGACAAATCGGTTTATTTCTGATAAGCAGCTGTTTATGGACTCTAACAGGTTTTAACAGTAGTTAATGTATGGGTACAGGCATCAGTGGTGTGTGACTTGCAGATGTTAATGTGCTTAGTTGGCTCCACATTAAAATGCAAAACATGACCTAAGGTATGTCGCCTTCTAGCCTTCAAACATGCTTAGTACGAGGTCATTTGGATTTGTCAGCTTTGTTTCCCTCCCAATATAACATTTTATTAATCATGACCTAGTTTAGAGGAAACAGTTGAAAATGTGTAGATTGTAGCACGTTTTACAGTAAAATATTTAAACCCACAAAGGATGACTTTGCGTAAATTATATCTTGTTCTCTTATGGACAATTCATTAGAGCCAGAGCTGACCTAACAAGCCATAACGATTAATAAACCATAATTCTATGAGGTGAGCATTCTTCCTGTTCCTCAAACAAAATAGCCTATTGAACATAGGCCATGTCTACACTACAAGAAGTGCTTGTGTCAGTGCAGAGAGCAGTGCAACTCATCACCATCCAGGACGGTGTTTTGGGACATTTTTGCACTGTCTAGTGGGATTGAAATGAGTTGTGCAGCGGAGACTGGACGCATGAGATCAATTTCCCATAATACAGTGTTCTCCATTCCATAATTTCATCCGCATCCTGTAATATTTCATACCTTCTTTTCAAAAATCCTCACAAACTCACGTCACTCCTCAGTGTCCACCATCTCTGACAGAAGCATGGAGCCTGCACAGCTTTGCACTATTGTCATGATGTTGCAGGCACAGGGCGCATGATCCTGCAGCATTTGCAAGCTGCAAGGTGAGCCCTGGGGAACATGATGATTCCTTGGAGACTGGATTGCTGTGGGACATAGAAAGAAACAATTCAAGGTTGTTGGTGGCATTCACAGAGCAGCTGGAGATTGTGGAGGGCTGATTCTGGGCTCAAAAAACAAGCACTGACTAGAGAGATTGCATTTTCATGCAGATTTGGGATGATGAGCAGGGGCTGCAGAACTTTTGAATGAGCAAGGCCATACTGCTGGATCTGTGTGCCGAATTGGCCCCAGCCCTATGGTTCAGGGACACCAAAATCAGAGCCTTACTTACTATTCAGAAGCGAGTGGTGATTGCACTGTAGAAACTTGCAACATCAGATTGTTACTGGTCAGTCACGTATCAATTTGGAGTCAGGAAATCTACTGCAGGGGCCGTTGTGTAGCAGGTGTGCAGAGCCACTAATTGCCTCTTCCTATGCAAGACTGTGACTCTGTGCAATGTTCCCATTATGTACTGTAGCATCTCCCTCTCCTTTTCCTGCTGGGTCTCCTGGGCCTTTCTCCTCACCACTCTTTCCTTCTTCATTCTGTCTGCAAGGGTGATCCTCCAGTTCTCTGGTGCAGATCCTCTCGTTCTGTGATGCAGCACAGGCTTGCAGGATCTCCTGGAACGTGTCATCCCAGATCCTCTTCTTTCTCCTCATCTGGCTCAGGTGTTCCGTGGGCGTGGAGGGGGATACCTGAAGGCCACAATGACAGCAGCTGCAGATACAACACATGGAAGTACCATTGTCAGTGTATTCATAATGGAAGTCAAAACTTAGGATACTGAACTCACTCTCCTTGATCTCCAAAAGTTGTAAGCATTATATTCTCACTTCTCCTTGGGATTGATACAGCATGGAGCCAGTGAAAGTATGGCCCTTGGGGGTGGTGAATTGGGAAAATGAGGCATAAATATGGCTGTATAGGGCAATGGAGCTCAATACTGTCACTGTTTTCAACAGGCAGTGTTGATTTTAGTTGATATTTCACTCCTGAGGGTAACAGAGGCAGAGCAAGCACTGCTGCTGCTGGCATCCTGAGGCTGCCTGGGTCCGTATGTTTCTAGCCTGTGTACTGCAATGGTACCAGCTGAAGTAATTGCTTGAGTGGCATGGGAAAGTGTTCAACCGTGGTGGAAGAAATAAGGCAGCCTTCCCCAGAAACCTTCGGCAGATGATTGCAGAGAACCTCCATGAAAGTTTCTCTATGGAGATCTCTATGGAGGATTCACAGGACATCCTGATGCACATAAACAAACTGCTCCATGTGGCCTTCTCTTCCTAACTTTAGATGGGAATTAAAACCAGATAGTGACTCTGCCTCCCTTGGTGGTTTCACTACCTCTTTAGTACAAGTAAAAAGGAGTAAATCAACAGATGTGTCCGGTTAGTTTGCTTCCATCCCTGTAATTTCAAAGGAAACTGCATGCTTTCTACCCCTGGATCTGTCCTGGCTTGCTGCACAGCTGGATCCTCCAGTTGCCTGTCCTCCATGCTCCTCTTCCTCATCCACGTCTTCCGCCTTGCTGTTCATGGCAAGGGGTCAGTGACTCAGGCTCCTCAGAAGTATCCACAGTGCTCTTGCGGGTGATGGTGGTGGGTCTCCACCAAGGACGGCTTGCAGCGCTTTTTAAATGCAGCGGGTCTGTGGCTCTGCACCAGGTAGATTGTTGGCCTCCCTGGCCTTCTGCTATGCCTGCCACAGCTCCTTGGCTTTCATGTGGCACTGATGCTGGTTCCTTCTAAAGCACTTCTCATGCATCTCCTCCTCATAGAGGTCCACATTCTATGACTGGATCGGAGCAGTGCCTGCACAGCCTCTTCTCCCCACAGGTCCAGGAGATCCAGTACCTCCTGTCTGCTCCTGTCAGGACCACATCTGCAGCATGTAGTTGGCATGGTCAGCTGGGCAGTTACATGCAACAAGGGAGAGCTGCTGGGTGTACTCACCAAGCCAGGCAACCTGGAAAAGGAATTTAAAAAATTTAAAGGGCTTTAAAGGGGAGAGGAGGCTTCCTGTCCACCTGACTCCTGAGCAGTGGAGTTCACACCAGTGACCAGAGAAGTCAGTGTGGGGCATTGTGGGACAGCTTCTGGAGGCCAGTAACAATCAATGTAAGTAATGCCATGTGTAGACTGTCACTGCATCGCCCTAATCACATTAACCCTGACTCTATGCTGTTTGGGGAGGTGATGTTGTTAAATCAGTGTAGCAGGGCTCTTACATCAGCGGGAGTGAAAATTTAATGTAGACACATCTACAACTAGGTTGATGTAAGCTGCATCAACCTAACTGTGCAGTGTAGACCAGGCCATAGATAACACAGCTCGAACAGCTGCTGCTCCTATTTGTGTAACATTTTATCAAATGTTAGACATCTAAAGCAGATTCAGGTTCTGTGTCCTGGGCTAATGGTATCATCATCTGTGGATTGTCGCCACAAGTGACACCTGGTATAGCAATTTGTTCCATACTCGCAAAATTCTCTTGGCTTCTGTGTGTATGAAATTTTGTATGACTCTGACCCTACAAAAACTGATTCACTTCCCTCATCTTATTATCTAAGTAATCCCATTTAAGTCAATGGGATGGTCTGCAGGGGGAAAAGTTAAGTATGTGCATAAGTTTGCAGAATCAGGGTGTACGTCCCCTTGTGTCTGAAATCTTGTTGGAACTTCACTGCTTATACCATTGCCTCATTGCCCAGATACCTGTTTGTGTGTGCACTTCTCAGAGTTTGGGACTTCCTAACAGTGATGTAATACATATTAATAAAGTATCTCTTGGCCAGGTTAGTGGCAAGCATCTAGAGATTTAATTGGTTCTGAAGTTCAGGATTATAAACCATGACTTTATTGTGCACCAGCTCCAGATGTACCTTGTTTTAATGACGATGCTAATATATGTGTAGAGGTTTGCTCACAATTGTATCTGTACAAAGAGGGCCAGATTTTGGGGTGTGGCTAGACTGTTCAGTGCAGTGTGTGTGTGTATGTGCACGTGTGTGCAAAAGTGGCTTAGAATTCCCTTTGCACTGCCTTGAACTTGCTGCTGCTGAGTGGAGGGCTGATCCTCTTTTCTCGTTGACTCCTAAACTTGGCTGCAAAAACTGCAGAGTGAAAATGCAGCTAAGGGCAGTAGGACCCCTTTCCCCTCCTGCACTAGGAAAAGAGTGTGGTATATGTGCCACTACAGTAACTCTACACTACGCTATGTTTTCCTGTACTTTGTGCATCAGTTAAATTGTGTTTAGGGCTAGATTACATTTGTGGTCTGTGCAAAGTGGCTGCTCCACACTTGAGAATCTGGCTCATAGACTTTACAGTCCTCAGATACCAAAGTGATGGAGTAGAATAATTAGACATATTTATGCACCAAAGAGCACATGAACTGCACACCCTCTACAGCTGCAAATTATTATGACTTCATTATGTGATTGCTCAATTGCTTTGTCACTATCGGAGTTTGCGGTTTTTTACTTGAAATTTCATGTTAAAATTTTCTAAACCAGTGTGTGGGACATAAATTGGGGGGCGGGAGGGGAATGATGGCTAATGCTTGTTGTAGGTAAAGGGAGATGAGCAGACAATCCAAACTCAGCAGAGTTTATGTAAATTTCATTGGCATTGGTTGCCCTTCCCACTACTTTCACCTTTTCCTGCATTTGAATGATCACAGATTCAAATAGCCACCCATGCAAATCTCAGTATACGATTTGAGGTTATTGTACCATAGCTCATTTATATTCGGTGAGCTATTTTTAAGCCTCCAAAAGTTTATTTCAAAACCAAATTTCTACAAAAAACACACAGTACCCAGTCTCTTCTAACATACATACTATACATATCGCAGCTTGTTTTCAGTAGTCTAAGCACACAAAGGCAACTAAACTAAGCTGTGACATTGTCTAATTAAAATATAGCCATGCAAATCATTATTACTACCTCTGCTATATAATTGCAGCAAAACTTATGCAAAATGTAACTCATGGCCAGAAAGAGTTAAACAGCTTGCAGGCTGGATGACCCAAAGCCAACCTTTAAAGACATGTTAGAAATGGTAATTAGGGGGCATTCTATGGCTAGGTAAGCTATAACTTTGAAATGCAAACCTATATTGTTAGAAATTAGAAGTGATACTAATTGTGTGTATCTTGGATCCTAGCATGTAAACATACAAACATGCTGTCTGTCACTATAACTATTAATTCAGAGATCAAAAGGGAATATTAACATTTAGTTTAAGTGAATCTTGGGTGAAGTAATGTCATTGTCTATATGTCTCTTTAAAGTTTAAAGACTGACTAATGGATAAATTTCCCTATGTTAATTTGTGTGGTATTTAATTACTGGCAGTGTTTGGAAAACAGAAGGTTACATCAAAAGCATATTGTTTACCCAGGACTCTGTGGTCAAGTGGATGCTAGAACACTGTATAAAAGACTCTCGGGTCCTGATTCTGTCATCTCAGATCTGCTTAAGCTTTATCGGGGGGAAGTTCAAGCCATAAGGACTGAAATCCCAGTCCTAAACTGGAACACCCTGAAATGGTATTGGACTTTGGACCATAACCTATGAACTAAATTCTAAAAGAAATCTTTGCAACTACGAAGCTCACCATCTCTGCAGTAAATCTGAACCTCAGTGGATTGAACTCATGTCTGTATGTATATTGATCTTCTAGCCATATTCTCTGTCTTTTGTTTTTTAATAAATTTTAGTTTAGTTAATAAGAATTGACTGAAACATATATTAGGGTAAGATCTGAAATATTCAATAACCTGGGAGGTAATGTGTCCAATCCTTTGGGATTGGTAGAACCTTTTCTTTTATATGGTGAAATAAGATGATCAAAAATCATCATATTTGACTTGGGTACCTGGAAGGAGGCCTGGGGCCAGATCACTTTAAGGGGACTGTGTTGTTTGGACTTCTGAGTTACCGAAAGGTAATAAAGAAGCTGGTTTATGCTGGTTTGCTAAATCTAAGTATTGGAATATCTACGAGCTTTTGGGGGATTGTCTGCCCCATTCTTTGCAGTTCACCCTAATTGAGTGACCACAGCTGGCCCCCACTGTGACCCTGGTCACATAAGCACTTTTTATTTTCACATTCAGGTAACTCGGACACTATACATATATTTTTTATTTACTTTAAAAATAATCAGTTTTGGACTGAAAGCTGATGCGAGAATTTTCAGCAACAAGAGGCTTTAGAATGAAAATGGTACTTCAATATTTATGGTTGTACTACTACTGTGATACTATCTATCATACAATATTAAATTAAAGAAGTACAAAAATACCACACGAACATAAGAATGGCCCTACTGGGTCAGACCAAAGGCCCATCTAGCCCTATATCCTGTCTTCCGACAGTGGCCAGTGCCAGGTACCCCAGAGGGAATGAACAGAACAGGTAATCATCAAGTGATCCATCCCCTGTCACTCATTCCCAGCTTCTGGCAAACAGAGGCTAGGGACAACATTCCTGCCATCCTGGCTAATAGCCATTGATGGACCTATCCTCTGTGAATTTATCTAATTCTTTTTTGAGCCCTGTTATGGTTTTGGCCTTCACAACATCCTCTGGCAAGGAGTTCCTCAAGTTGACTATGTGTTGTGTGAAGAAATACTTCCTTTTATTTATTTTAAACCTGCTGCCTATTAATTTCATTTGGTGACCCCTAGTTCTTGCGTTATGAGAAGTAGTAAACAACACTTCCTTATCTACTTTCTCTACACCAGTCATAATTTTATAGACCTCAGTCATATCTTCCCTTAGCTGTCTCTTTTCCAAGCCAGTCTCATTAATCTCTCCTCATACAGAAGCCGTTCCAGACCCCTAATCATTTTTGTTGTTCTTTTGTGAACCTTTTCCAATTCCAATATATCTTTTTCAAGATGAGGTGACCACATCTTCACACATGTGACCACAGCCACAACCACAAAACAAAAAGCATGGGTATAGTTTACAGATGTGTCTGACATAGAGCTCTAATTCTTTCAGTAAATGAGCTGAATTAATAAATTAATTACTCCGTTACATTATCCTATTAGCTACAAATGCACATTAGCATTGGTACTATATAGAAATATAGCTGCACAAATTACCTTGAAATGTCATAAATACTGATCTTTTGGTTTAGTTTGTTTCTTTGGATACATTCAAGAGGTTCTTGTTCATTTTCAATTTGGCTAAAATCATAGTTGCTCCACATACCTTGGCATATTACATGAGAATTCTCCTCTTATCTCTGTGTGACCGAAGGCTTTAGCACTTTAATTTATTCATAAACATGGAGGTCTTTACCCTCTTTGTTCATTAATTCTGTTTATTTTACATCTGTAAAAATTCCTTCGATTAAATATTTTGCTCGTACAAGAGCATGGTTTATTTGTGTGCTATCTGAAAGAAGAGGTTATTCTTTCTAAAGGCTTCATTTACATACAAAAGTAGGCACTTCTGCTCACCTGCAGTATCAGGAAGAGTAGTTTGAAGAGCACTGGCTTTTTTATTGTTTGGAGCAATAATAGAGTCCAGGGGCAAGTTGAAAAGACATTGTTTGATTCAACAAAAAATTAACTGGTCAACATGGGGTGGAGGGAATCTTCTAAGCTTTTACAGAAGTCCCTGCCCATGAACTCTTGAGCACAATACTGAGTGAGAGAACATTCACAGTCAATGAAATACCAGATTAGAAAGGTCTCTAATTTAGAACAAATGTTGATTGGCTAATTGTCCTCAGGCATGTTATTGTTCCAGCAGCTTTCAGAAATTACCTTATCCAAAATAACTAGGGCTGTCAAGCAATTAAAAAAATTAATTGCGCTATTAATTGCACTATTAAACAATAATAGAATACCATTTTTTAAAAATATTTTTGAATTTCTACATTTTCAAATATATTAATTTCAATTACAACATAGAATACAAAGTGTACAGTGCTCACTTTGTATTTATTTTTTATTACAAATATTTGCACTGTAAAAAACAAAAGAAATAGTATATTTCAATTCACCTAATACAAGTCTGGAGTGCAATTCTGTTATCTTAGAAAGTTGAACTTAACAATATAAGAAATTATGTACAAAATTAACCACTCAACATAAAACAATGTAAAGCTTTAGAGCCTACCGGCACTCAGTTCTACTTCAGTCAATTGCTCAGACAAAAAGTTTGATTACAATTAGTAGGAGATAATTCAGCCTCTTCTTGTTTACAGCTACAGTGGAAAGTGACAACAGGCGTTCGCATGGCACTGTAGCCGTGACAAAAGATATTATGTGCCAGATGGCGCTAAGATCATATTCCTATGCTTCAACCACCATTCAGAGGACATGTGTCCATTGCTGATGACGGTTCTGCCTCGATACGACAAAGCAGTTCGGAACGACGCAGGTTCATTCTCATCTGACTCAGATGCCACCAGTAGAAGGCTGATTTTCTTTTTGTGTGTTCGGGTTCTGTAGTTCCGCATTCTGAGTGTTTGCTCTTTTCAGACTTCTGAAAGCATGCCCACACCTCGTCCTCCGAGATTTTAGACAGCCCTTCATTATCTTAAACCTTGGTTGAGTGCTGTAGTTTTGTAGAAATCTCACATTGTACCTTCTTTGTGTTTGTCAAATCTGCTGGAAAGTGTTCTTAAAATGAACATGTGCTGGTCATCATCTGAGACTGCTATAACATGAATATATGCAGAATGTGGGTAAAACAGAAACAAGAGAAATACGATTTCCTCCAGGGATTCAGTCACAAACTTAACTAATGTGCTCATCAGCATGGAAAGCATATCCTCTGGAATGGTGCCGAAGCATGAAGGGTATAGAAATGTTTAGCATATCTTGCAACACAGGCTATAAAAGTGCCGTGCAAACATCTGTTCTCACTTTCAGGTGACATTGTAAATAAGAAGCAGGCAGCAGTATCTTCTGTCAATGTGAACAAACTTGTTTGTTTTAGCGGTTGGCTGAACAAGAAGTAGGACTGAGTGAACTTGTAGGCACTAAAGTTGTACATGGTTTAGTTTTTGAGTGCAGTTATGTAACAAAAAATCTACATTTGTAAGTTACACTTTCACAATAGAGATTGCACTACAGTACTTGTATGAGATTAATTGAATAATACTATTTCTTTTACCATTTTTACAGTGCAAATATTTGTAATAAAATAATATAAGGTGAGCACTATATACTTTGTATTCAGTGTTGTAATAGAAATCAATATATTTGAAAATGTAGAAAAATATCCCAAAATATTTAATACATTTCAACTGGTATTCTATTGTTTAACAGTGCAATTAATTGCAATTAATTTTTTAAATTGCAATTAATTCAAAAACATTAATCACGTGAGTTAACTGCGATTAATCGACAACCCTAAAAATAACCCTTTCAAATATGATGTTATAAACTAAAAGAGGATGCCCTCATGCAGGGTGACATGAGAGAGGGTGTTTGTAACTCAGATTGGGAGTCAAACTGGAGTTTGTGTCAGTGTGGAGAAAGAAGAAGACATTTGTAGAGGGGTTTAGATGTCATGAAGGGATGCAGTTGTCAAATGGAAGGGGTATACAGCATTTTCCATTTAGTGGGTCTAAACTACATATCTAATCTCTGGGTGTATATGTGACACACACATGGCAAATGGTAAAATTCCCATTGATTTGAGTGGAGCCAGGATTACTTCAGGTATATGGGTTTGTTTTTACATATTTTTTTGTAATGGCCATGTGGTCTTTTAATAAGCTAAATGTTTACAGTAAACTGAGTTTTAGAGGCAAAGATTAAGAAGATAAGGCTAAGTCATTGGTAATCCTAATAAAAGTAAAAAAGAGGAAAAACTTAGGATTCAGCACAAATTCTTATCTCTTCTCCCAAATCTTTGTATCTTGTCTAGTTTAAGGCTGTAAACTCTTTGGGTCTAGAACATGTCTTATGCATTTGTGATGTGCCTAGCACTCTTTAGGATGTAATAATGATAATGGGTGGGGGGTGAATGGGGGTTGGAGTTGGGTTCTTAAAGAGTAAGTTGTTCATTGAGTAATCTTATAACCAGTGGCATTAAAGTTTAGAAGTTTTTCTGATTGCTTATGATTGAAAGATTCAGAATAGCAATTACAGCAAACAAAATATAGTTTATCTACTATAACATAAAGGATGTAACAGCAAACATTCAGAGCCACAGTACCTGATTCCCAGTGCTACATAAAAATAGTCATTATATAGGATGGCTACATTCTTCCGTAACAGAATAAAATTGAGGACTTTTTTTCTGTTTTAGTAAGTGTTAACAAAACAATATGCATTAAAAATCCATGGTTTAGGTTGACTTCTGCATAGACAGAAAACAGACTTTTCTCTATTGCTTTTCAAATTTTATCACACTCTGTAGGAAGGTAAAACTAAATATATTTTCTTAAGTTAAGGGGTGGAGTGAGAAGAAGAAATCTTGGACCATGAGTAGTGATGTTTTGCCACTTTTTCATTTAGGATTTGTTTGAAAATGAAGCATTCTGTTATTATTCCAAACATGTCTTAAAACCTAATTTTAAATGATCACTGTTTAGTTTTCAATTCTCACTGGCTTGGTGCAGCCTTTACTTTCTCCTCTGTTTCCACCATTCTGCAGCCAATAGACACTCATGTGATTATTTCCAGGAAATAGGAGAGTGGTGAAGGCAGTCTTGGTAATGTAGTACAGCAATACATATACATGTAGGAATATGCACATAGTTCTACTAATAGCCTTGGAAAATATTTTATTACTTTTTTATGTAGGACAAAAAAATCTCTTTGGAACACAACCTAGGGGCTGTCAAGTTCCTGGGATCTCTATATAATTATGTAGCTTTCTTCATAGAACTTATTTTTAGGTTGGCCTGTCTCTGGCCTGTTGGAGAAACAAATCCCAAATAATTTATTAGCATTAGATAAACAATTACAGAACTTTAAGCTGGGCCATCTCAGACCGGCGAACTGATTCTCTGCAGAGCACTGGAACTCTATTGTCTTCAGTAGAATTGCTCTTGATTCTCACTGAGAAGTGAGGCAGATCTGGCTCTGAGTGCAAATCAATTCAATTTGCTATAAGAGGCAGTAATTCATTTTTCACCAGGCTCGGCTTGACTTTGAAAATACTGCTATCAATCTCCCTTTGGCCTATGCCTCTTTGTCATTAAGCCCTTTACAAATTTGCTCTTTCTACTTTCGGCTGACACCTTTGTGTTTATTGTTTTGAGTGGTTTGCATACTTGTGCCCATTCTTGAGTGTTCAGAAACAATGTCGTATCATACAAATGTCACGTAAACTGGCAAAGTCAACCTTGGCTCCGTCTGGTGGTTTTGTTACAGTTCAGAATGTTGATTTGTGGGAGGTTTGAGGTGTGAAAGTACCTCCCACTTTTACTCCAGATCTACCAGTAGACCAAAACAGATGAGCTGTCTGGCACAGAGTAGCATTTTCTATTGCCTCCTCTGCTATACATTTAATGCTACAGTAGACACACGCATATTCCCTGCCCCAAACTTTTGCAACTGAAGCAGAGCATCCAAAAGTGGTATTCCCCCCTTCTCCTTTCCATTGGTGTTATCACCTGTCATGATTTTATCATGAGTCTTGAGTACTTGTTGTTTGTCTTAAAGCCCCAGCTCTTGGAGTCATGTGAGAATAGCAGCTGTCATTCATGTATAAAAAAGTAAGTTTCCAGTCCTCATGGTTGCAACGAAAAGCTCAAAAACATAACTCAAGTGGACCGTAAAGGCTCAGACACTAAAAGACAAAAGAATCCAAAAGTTGTTTAGTTTTTAAAATGTCCTAATTCTGGGGGCCTGATTCATGCTTTTGAATGCTTATGGTTGGTAATGCTATACACATGTGTGCGCATACACGCGTACATGCTTCCTGGAGTACAGTGGGGGTTTTGTGTGTATGTCTTTTCTTTATAACAGATTGAAAGCTTCTCAGCAGTAACTGTATGCGTACTGTTGATGCTTGCACTCCTTTGAAATAGTGCTGGCCAGTTTGTTCTGTCAAGCAGACGGGTCTAGGAGGTGCTGTGCATTCTTCTGCTGAATTCCTGGAGCAAAGAGAATGCTCTTCACTGCAACAGGTTTCCTTTGCTGGCAGCTGGAAGCCTTTCACTGGTTGGATGCAGCATCTGCATCTTTTTTTGTCCTGCTCCACCTATTATCACCTCCCAGATCCTGTTTTCAAATTGGGAAGTGAGAGAGGGCTGTAAATTCAGTCTCAAAATTAAATTCTAACCCCCTTAAAACAAAACAAATCAAAACTAACAATAACACTAGTGGAGCATCACTCTTTAAGGTCCACAGTTGCATGAGAGGATTATTTGATAGCCACTTATGAGCACTGATGCAACTCCTTGTGATGTGTTGTCACCCAGGGGTCAGCTGCACAAATTTAGTTGCTCAGTATTGTATTGTTGAACAATTTCGGATGTGTTTTCGTAAGCACCATTTGAGAAGCATCCATCTTCAGTGGCACTATTTCCTTCCCCTCTACCTCCTCCCCCCGAAACATTAAGCACCTTAGTGGGATTTGTTTCATGAAGGCACATCCGAGACAGAGAAGAACGAGCCCAACCAGAAGGGACACAAACAGGGATTGGAAATAGGATTTGTAGGGCGCAAGGCCAAGCCAATTGAGCCATGACCAAAACTGGAAGGTTCCTCGGACATCTCTGACAGTAGAGTCAACGTTGCAGGTCTTTAACTTGAGGAAAATTAGGAGAAATAGATGGCAAAGAAACAAACATTTACAGCAAATTCTGGATATTTCAGCAAATTTAGTACAAAATGAGGAAGATGGTAACAAATATGATATTCATCTATTTTGATACTATACTGAGCAAGGGAATTAACTGTGATTAATAAGGAGAGGCCTTGCCCGTAGTATTAGCAACTGTTCAATAGCAAGGATTGAAACAGCAATTGATCACGTAACATCATATAACCAACAGGGTTAAAACTAACAATAGAGGATGCGAGGGAGGAAGCAGCAATCAACATCACTGCACACCAAAATGGCGTTTAAGGATAACTGTGGTATGGCTCACCATTATTGGTTGCAGAATAAAAGTTGGATGTGCATTGATAATGCAGCCTTAGCATGATGCAGATGCAGGCAGAAATAGATACATATGTGTTAGGAGGTATAGAAGGTTCCAAAAAAATATCATGATCAAAACGATAAAACATTATGGGACGGGGGGGGTAGGTAAAATTAAGAGTGGTTTAGTAAAGAGGTATAAGCATAAAAGAAACTCACATAGACATTAGAAAAATGCACAAACCAAGTAGGGTTGGGGTTAAACTATTAAAACCCAACAAGAGGGCTGGAACGTTAAACTCTTAATTAAAGGAAAGCTATGATTATCAACTGAAGCATTAAGACTGGAAACTACGAATTAAATTGTGAAGAACAATTATTCAAACACTAGAAGCAGCCCACTGCAATAGGGGGAGAACATTACATTAGATATATTAATGAGAAATTATAAACTATTGGTACAAATTGAAAGGGTAATGGATATTAAGTGAAAACTGAGTGGCACACAAGGCAATCTTGGACTTAGCGCGACAAGGACTGTTGAACTGATCTCCTCCCCCAGTAAGTGGCGAACCAAGTTTGTAGTCCATTTCCTAAGGGCTCGTGGGCAAAGTGTTGTGAGGGAGAGCAGCATAACCTGTAAACAGAATAAACGAGCCCTGCTCAGGGGCATTAGTTGTTTTATTAACATATACATTGCTGAGCCAGTTATGATGAACTAGCTTGTCACTGGGGACTTGTAGTCACTAAGTAGGTGTTAGGGTACTTGCTGGCCGTAGGTTTCGATGGCCAGAGCTTGGTAGAAGCCAAATCAGTATTAACAGAAATGGTTTATCAAAGTCATGTTCAATAATCATGATTGAATCTCTTTACAGACTCAAGGTAAAACTATTAGAAAATAGTGGATTGGATCTGCTTTTGCAGCAGGATTCCTGTATGTACATATAATTTTTGGTAATAGCAACAACTAGTTGCAAAAATCACCCTTAGCGATCAAACAAATTCATTGCAAGTGTCCATTTACAATTATGTTTGTCATGCAGACCTTTGGATCAACGCCATTGAGTTTGGGCACTTTAGGTTAACCTGTGGCTTCCCTTTGCAAAATTTAGTCTTCTCTTCTCCTTGTTGCAGGACCAAACCCTGATTTCTCTCGCTTAACCAAATTCACTGGCTGAGGGGTGGGCTCTTTGTAATTCTTCTCCCTGCTAGTCAGGTAATTTGCATTAACACAGACATAGCATGGAGACATTTCTGTTTCAACACATTGTTTTTCCAACAAGCTGCCGCGCACACACACAGCCACTTGATTACAGGGCTGCTTAACTTTTGTAACAGCTTCTACTATTTGAGACCTTCTCAAAGCTACCCACTGATTTTTTAACAGGGAAGTCAGTGGCTCCTAACACACAAAATTTTGGCTGTTGGAACTAAAAACTTCCTTGATTAATCATTTCACACCCTTTAGCTGCAGTAAATTGTTGCACAGATTACATGAGGATTTCTTTCCTTAGCAGCTTTTCTAAGCAACATCACACCCTCTCAGAATTTTGCCCTTACCCTTTTCACCTAGGGCTTGCTCTAAAGGAACACTTCCTGAGCCACAACAGATTCTTCTGGTCTTACTTACATTCAGAATTACTTTTGGCCCATTAGGCAGATTCTACATAATTTCTTTTCAGCAAACTCATAGACTCCCTAGATAAAACGTTAGAGTACTCTCCTTCTTGGCAACTTTCCTATATGACTGGCAACTGCAAGTTGTTAGGCTCAAACACACAAGATTAGGAATTATTTCCTCCTTGTTACAAGTTGTTAAACTGTGTATAGGTGACACAATTAACTACCTTTCTGCTCTCCTTGTGCCCTGGCTAGGTATCACCTGCTTAGACAGAGCTGCTACACCCTTTTCCAGCCAACACGTTAGCAACTGGCAAACTACAAGCACCAGAATTGTCTGGTCTCTGGACTTTGCTAAGACACAAATGGATGCAACCTAGTACAGTGCATCTCTAGCAGACAGGAACTCAGACCCTCTTCCTGGCTTTAGCTGTATTTACAACCAACTCTGAGACAATGAATTACCCTAAACATCACAGCTGAAAGCACCGTTTTGCTCCACAGACACAGAAAAGCTGGAAACAACTTCTTCCACAGACCAACTTGGGATTCATTTCCCTTGTCCAGCACACCGGCTGTTTACAGACAACTGCTGGGAGCAAGGTAGCTTCTCCATAGGCAAGTAAACCCTAAAACACAGGCACATTTCCTTCATGTTACAATTTCCACACAGGAAACAGGTAAGGATAGGGACACTCATCTTCCACATTCTTGTTTTCCCAAACTGCTGACTAGACACAGCCATAAGCCCGCAGGCTGCCTAGGGTCATTCAGACTTTCCCTACAGCACATTGCCACTCCCAACAGATAACAGCTGCTGCTTTTCACTACCTCGATACTATTCCAGAAATCACAGTTACACTTTCAGGTATATTTACAGCTAGCTAAGTCACATATTTACACAATTAAATTAAAATTACCCTTTTCTTTCTCAGTTAGGGCTTCCACCTGACCCTTTACTTGAATTTCTTCTGAGAAACTTTCTCAGATTTATATTTTCGGTCGCAATTTATGTTTTCTTAATTAAATTTAATTTTTTTATCATTTAGCATAATAATTGCGTGCCGGATTAGCAGATATTACCCGAGGTGGGGAATCAATTTGGAAACGGTACCTCCGGATTTTTAACAGTGCGGCTACTTTTCTCCAAAGCTGAGAGGATCTGCAGCACCGAGGTTCTCCACAAGCCTCCGTGCACTGAGGCTGCAGGACAATCGCTGGCTGACACCTAAAGCTCGGGTGGCACCGAAGGAGGCAACCTGTATTGCCAGGGTAATGTACAGTATAGCCTTTTTGAGTTTTTCCCGAGTTAGGGAGCAGATCCATTCCATTACTGGATTAGTTGAATTTTTGCTAGTAAAAAGGTGAAACTGCAGATTTGGAACTGTTCAGTTTCATCGTCTGCGCGGTCTGCAGCGTGCCACGGGCATGGCCAACTTCCCGCATCCTGTTCGTGACGCCATGTAGATTGCCACGTATTCACAGGGCAAAAGAAAATGCAGGCCTTTATTACAGGCTGACGTGGCAACAAGACTATTAGGTAGAGATGCAAGGGGAGTATGGTCACGAGGCAAACTGCAGACACACACAACTAAAATTAATCAATTTTAAATTTTATTGGAGATGGTTACAAGGGGTAAGGGAGCAGCTTATGATTAGCTAATAGAGTTAACAAAACCTAAAACACACAATGCCTAAAATATCTACTAACAAATTTTACAAAAAAATGCAGCATTTAGTAATAACTGATAATTACAAATACACCAACACATCACGACCGGCAAACGTAGAAGCTCTATTTGAAACAAGTGAGCTAGAGAGAGCTTCGAGGTGATCAGGCTCGGTTACGGCATACGGGATACACGGGATACACGGACTGTTTTCTCCTCTCTGCCTGCACATGGCAGGGCAACCCTAAAGTACTTACTATGACATCAACAGATGTCATAGGGGAGGGGCCAAACCTGTGTGTGTTCGCCTCTGACTGGCACAAGCAATGTTTACACCAAATAGGGGAGCAGGTGCCAAAGGTCTGGCTTCGCCCCCAAAAGGTGAGGTAATGCATATTGTTGTAGAATGCGTCCAACACTGAATGACAAAAGAAGAGGCCAGGAAATACCGGTCTGGGCAAGTACTACAGGATGCAGACAGACTTATTTCAACACTTAGCCCTTCTGAAATTCAGACCACTTTTGTTAGGTGTCTACATGAGAATTTATGAGTCTAACTCAGTCAGCCAGGTTTGAAAACATTAACCTAAAAGGGTGGGGGGGGGGTTGGGTTTTTTTTGGGGGGGCGGGGTAGGGGAAGGTAGCCATGAACAATTACACAAACAGAAGTATAATTAAATTTGCCTTTTTTTGTCTTAAAGAGTTTTTAGCTTCAAAGCCTACTATAACTTATGAGTAATAATAGGTAAGTAGCCTAAACACAAACAGCCTCTGAGTCACTGAAATAACTATGAAGAATAAGTGGTTCAGGTTTTAGTTTTGAAGACATGCACAATCCTCCCAGCAGGCACACACAACCACAGCTGGACCCTGGAGTCTCATGGTAGCACAGAAAACTGCCTCTTACCTCTCATTTAACAATATTAAAAATGTTACTTCCCTTGCATATATACAGCAAACAAACATGCATCCAAAGACTTTTACAAGTGGCCATTTTTCCTGCAAAAACTAGAACAATATCATCCCAGATAATTTCCTTTCTGTCAAGAACAGAACAAAGCATTGAGTTTAAGGGGTTGTCAACAAGAATCTCTTTGTGTTCCCAAGTCTCATTGAATTAGCCTCATCTACTATGTAGAGTAGAGGTGCTGAAAACAAATTAATATTTAGGTCAAAAAGAAATAATGGAAATTGCAGGAATTGCCTAGAAACTGAAAAAAAGAGTGTTGTAAATCTCTCTGGAAAAAAATGTTTCCTTTCCCCTGGAGGCACTGTATGCCCCCCACCCTTCTCCCTCAGGAAGACACAATAACAGATAAAGCTAGCAACGGGATGACATTTTTCTCTTATATTCTAAAAATGTCAATGTGGAATAACTGTTCAGTTTCACACACATCTGTCCACTTCACTTATTATTTTCTGCTCCTCTGATTGCTTCCTTTACTCTATTAATTACTGTGGAAAAGGTCATTTTGATCTTTATGTTAAGAAAATAATTCAATGCAGGCCAGTGCTAAGTAAATGAGATTTTATTTTGAGAATTGTTGTTAGTGCTGTTTCCTGTTGGCTTCAGTTATTTCCCCTCTTATTTAGTATCGGATATCACAGAATCAGATAACATTTCTTGTAAAAGTCCACCAATCTGTTTGCTTACTCCACGTGTATCTTTCACATTACTATCCATTAACTTTTTTAATATGTTTATTTGGCATATAAAAAAGTTGCCATTAAGCACTGTGTGGTATTGACATTAACACATAACATATAGTTAAAACAGATTAATATACGTAACAATTAAAGACCTGTAAATGGCACACAGGATATGCAATAATGAATTGTGTTTGGACAAATGACACGTAATGTGCAGGTCAGGTGAGAAATTCTTTTAAAACAAAGTTAGCATAAAATTTAGCTTTAAGATTAATTGTTAACTGGAAGTTGATGTTGGTGTTAACGGACTCAAATGTGCCTTTAGGCGACAAATCTGCTTTGCAATGACTTGAATCCTTCCCCTCAGACCAAATCTGGAAGGGGAGCGGTTCATGGCCTTTCAGAATCATCACCTGTGGAGTCTCACAAGATTTCATCCTCTTCCCCCATCTTATTCAACATCATAAGTAGCTGTCACGAGAGGTCATGCTCTCAGAGGGAGAAGGGATCTCAGGTAGTTAAGGCCATTCCCTCTATTAGGGGAGCTACTGAGACAACCTGTCACTATGTGAATGACATCCAGCTCTGCATCTCCTTTACATCAAACATCAGTTGCGCTATCACCCAGTTTTCTCACTGCCTAGCCAAGGGCAGTACCAGAGTGAAGGGAAACTGGCTGGAGCTGAATCCAAGTGGAATGAAAGTGAGTATGGCAGAAGAAGGAAGCACTCAGAAAAAATTACTTTCTCTATAACATTCCCCAAAGGCATATGATTCAGTCCTCATGTTGTTCAATAGCATTACATATTCCAAAGGGGCCTCAATGCTACAAATTGAATGCCCCAATAGAAAGAATTCATGCTCCTATCTGCAGCTAGCCAGGACACTGCACCCTTTCCTACAGAACTCAAACTTAGTCACTGCAACATATGCATTTATTACCTTCAGGCTTGAATATTTCAACTGATATTTAGGACTAAAGACATGCACCCTGAAAAAGCTTTGTCTAGTGTGTAGGGTGACCAGACAGCAAATGTGAAAAAGCGGGACAGGGTGGGGGGTAATAGGAGTCTATATAAGAAAAAGACCCAAAAATCAGGACTGTCCCTATAAAATCAGGGCAGCTGGTCACCATACTAGTATAGAACACAGCAGCTCGTCTTCTTAGCAACACACATTGTCATGGTCACATCACCCCTGCAGTTTATTTTCTGCAATGGCTACTCTTTGAATATAGAGCCCAGTGCAAGGTCTCTGTGCTGATATTCGCAGCCCCCCACAGGAATGACCCTAGCTATCTGAAAGATCCCTTCTCCCTCTGCAAGCATGACCCCTCATGACAGTTATTTTCCATGTGACCAGGACAAAGAAACTGTTGACCAAAACGGGGAGCCTTGGCCTTGGGAGCATAGGAGACAGAAATTTCATGGGAGCTCAGTCTAGACTCTAGACTATGGATCTCACTCCTGTAAAAGGTAAAACTTGCCACAGACTTCACTGTATTCTGGATTAAATGCCATTTTCTTTCTTCATACACAAATTAAAGCAGGGTGGATAAAAATCAACTATTTAAAAACAAAAATCAGGGTGTTTTTAATTTAAATTTAAATACAGGTTTATTTTAAAAAAAATCTATTTGAAGTTAAATTTGAAACTGACAACATATGTTTAGGAAAAAAACTTCTTATAATCTATTAAAATCATTTCAATTAAATACAGAAAATAATATTAAGTAGTACCTTTTTTGCTGCCAAGTTTTAAAGAAAGCAAAACCACTGAATTGGTGGAAGTCACTGGCTAAACAACTAGAACCAGCTTTTGACAGCAGTAGCCTTTTCTGTAGGTGCAGAGAGAATATTTTCTGCATTTCAGTTTATTCAACTAGTTCAGTTCAATGACTAGTTCATACAAAGTTAAAAAGACGATTGGGATTTTTCCTTTTCCAATCTATGAAGAAAAACTAGCTGTGAGAGGGTGAGAGATACTAGTTCTAAAATCCTGAAGAGCATGGGGACCAAAACCAATCAGTTGTTCAATTCACTATGTACAGATATACTTCCTTGATTTAATAAATCAGTTAGTTTTAAATGCAAAACATGTTTTGACAAACTTTTTTCTTATATATACTGCACATTTAAGATAATTTTATTTAATAATAACTTTAAAAACTCTAAATGCTGTTTTTATGCATTTTAATTGAATTTAAATTTCATCTAAATAGAACTTGACACAATAATTACAAGGAAAAATAATCATTTAGTAAATAAGAAATGCATCATTCACCATTTTCTACCCTAATAAAAATGTAAAAATTAAGAATCTGAATAAACGTAAGCTAAGCTATATAATTGCTTAAGTAAGTGGATATAGTGTGTCCTCCTAGTTATCAAAAAAACACCACATTTAGCCTTTACACTATATTTAGTTGTAACTCAACATATTACTGAGTGATAAGAGTCATCTTGTCTTTAGGAGAATAACTAAAAATGCAAACACAGTTAAAACTGATTATTTAAATCAAGGTTTCCTGCTTGCTGATTTAAATCATGATTAAAATTGGTGATTTAAATAGCTTTGATTTAAATTAACCCACCCTGCTATAAAGTGATAAAACTAATTGACTTCTGTAGTCTGAGAAGGGGAAGAGAGGGGTGTTAGCGAGTGTTTATATAGTCTGGCGGAGTCTCTGTAAAGTTATTGTATACTGCATGCTCTGGAATACAGATGCTCAACGGTGGGAATCCTATAAACCCTAGATAATTAGGGATGCTGTGCCGAAAGCTCAGGAGGCACAGTGCCTGCTAGTGCTCTGGGGAGTATAGTTTCTGAACCAACTTGTCAGAGAGTGCCGTGTCCATAAGCTTTGCAGAGGCCCCCAGCTCTTATGGTTAGTATGGAGGTGGGCATGGCCCCTCCAGCCACCTTCTGAAGACTAGTACAGGTGTGGGCTCTACAGTCACAGCAAGTCTACATTGCAGGTGGGACCATGCTTCCCAGCCTGTGTAGACAGACTCATGGCATGCTATAGTTGCACGAGCTAGCTCACTGAAAATAGCTGTGTGGATGTTGCAGCATAGGCCATGGCTTGGGCTAGCAGTCCAAGTCTAAGCCTGTCTGACTCCTGGGTCCACGCTTGGGTGCCACCCATGCTGCAACTTCCACGCTGCTATTCTTAGTGTGCTAGCTTGAGCACCAACAGCGTGAGTCTGTCTACCCAGGTGGGACTTGTAGGGTTGCCAATTTTGATTGGTTTCATCACATGACATAATCTTTAATGAAAGATTAATTTTTAATTCCTGGAGATTCCAGGGCAATCCTGGAGGGTTGGCAACCCTAGGCAGGAGGCATGCACCGATCTGCAGTGTATATATACCCCAAGAGAGCACCAGGACTGCAACTATACTGGGCTTCCTTGGAGCCTAGGTGGGAGAGGCTACTTGTGCCTCTTCCCTCTCATTTCCCTTACCCACTCTCATGCATCTGGACAGGGTCAGGATCTAATATGGCCCAATGTGGCTTATCTTCCTGTAGATGTGGGAAGATGATTTACCCTTCAGCCACAAAGTAATGTCTTCATATGGCATAGGGGTGTAAACAACAAGTAAAAATAAAAGGACATTGATAACTGTGGTGAATTGCCACACATCTTGTTAATCAGTTGATAGAACTTTGTAAATATCAGGCATTTGGTAGGCAGTTTATGAGCCTGGTAGTCCCATATATTGTGGAATTTACCACCTTTTCCTCATGTGACCTGTGCATATTGTGGCTTTTATTTATAACAGACTGCTTGTGGAAGAAGAATGCTGGAGTCTTTTTTTGGGCAATTGGTAGCCTCCTCAAAAACAGTGATCAAGTGCAAATGTACAACAGACACATTTGTAGATATTTTTTTTTGTAATCTATTTTTCAAAATTATTTGTAATAAGCAAAAAGAAAACACAAGTAAGGAAGCAGGGAGTGCAAGCGTATTTCTTTTATCTGAATATTTATTTTGGCAGTGATTTGGAGTTCAGTAAAACACTGACTTAATTGTCTCTAAATTTGCCAACTGTAGTTTTCTCTTCTATTATTAGAGTAAGGACATGTTTTGGTCACTTCATGAGATTTTTTTTCCATAACTTTTTATTAATGTAATGCATTTGCTAATATGAGTACAGTCTAAAAATGGCATTTTTAATCTTACATATAAAATGTGTTTTATAGACTCACAGACATGGGCTCTTATATTTATCTCTTAAGAAGTGTTAACAAATTCTGACTCACATACACATTTTCTTGCTGATTGGATCTCCTTTGTACCACTAGAAGAGTCACACAAGTTCCGTGTATTACTGTCAGAGGTGGATTAAGGTTTCCTGGGGCCCTGGGCCAGAGGAAGCGGGGGAACCTCCCCACCCCTTTCACCTGTGGTCCTGCCACCATTTCACTCTCTCCACAGTGTTGACCCCGCCCAGTTGGCCTCTAGTTCCTCAACCGTCTGCATTCAAATTAAGCTGCCTTGTTTACTCTTCCACCACGCTGCATGTGTACTAGCAGTGAGAGCACTGAGATTATAGGAGAGACAGTCTCTGAGCTTTAAGTTCAGGCACCCAATGCTATAGTGGCTTCCTGACAGACACGAGGAGCAATTGCAGGAAGGATCCTGCTGAGCCTTTGCACCCCAAGGATGGAGCATGCTCAGTTGCTCTGTGGAGGCACATGTACAGTCTTGTCAGCATGCAGACAGACTATTCAGAGACTATAGCTGGCAAACTTTAAGAAGTCTCTGTTGATCATGTGTGACCTTGAGATTTTCAGCGGCTCAGAAATTGGCCAAATTTGGGTGAATTTTCATGGGACCAGTAAAAGGCACATTCCTAGCACCAATTCCCGCCCTGTCAAATTTCAAGTCCCTACTCCAAAGCATGGAGGCATTATAGCTTCTCAGCACATTGCCAACCTCAATTATTTAAACATCATGAATGAGGCTTAAAAAAATCAATTTTTTTAAATAATACATTTTGTGGGGGGTTTTTTGCCTTCTGATTTTTGAGCCTTTAGGGTGCATTTTTCTTCAAACTTTTTTCTTGAATAATAAAGGCTAAAAACTTTTTTTTTTTAATGAAATGCTGAGATTCTCAAATATTCACATCACTCCAGGAATGGGGAAGGTGCGGGGAGAGTGAGAGGGCTAAGAATAACACCAAATATTTTGAGACTTGGTATAAAAATGAGCGTTGGCATCAAATCTGACAGTGATCATTTCTAGTGAATATTCATGTGCTGAACTTCCATTTCTGTTAATAGCAATTCTGTGCATAGTATGAATAAGTGCAAAATATGCAATGGATACCTGCTGTCTGTTGGAATGGACAGCTTTTCCCTATAGTTTTGCCTCTTATGCAGTTATTGTCCTCAGGGAGACAACAGAGTTGTGCAAATATAACGTATGTATATTTGCTGATGGGAAAGCAAGTTGTTGTTTAAGTAACTTTGGCAGGTGTGCTTTGTCCAGCAGCAGGGCTACCAACACTTCATAAGCCACTTTTCTCTTGACCAGGGGCAGGCAAACTTTTTGGCCTGAGGACCACATCAGGTTTCGTAAATTGTATGGAGGGCCGGTTAGGGGAGGGGGTTGTCGCCCGGCCCCTGCCTCCTATCTGCCTCCCTCACGGGACTCCTGCCCCATCCAATCCCCCTGTTCCCTGACAGCCTCTCTGGGACCCCTGTCCCATCCACACACCCTCACTCCCTGGCCCCTGACCGCCCCCGGACCCCCGCCGCCCCATCCAGCCCCTCCTCTCATTCCTGATGGCCACCTCAGGACCCCTGCCCCATCCAAACATCCCTTCTCCCTGTCCCCTGACTGCCCCTTGCTGCCCCATCCAACCCCCCTCCTTCCTGAATGCCCCCCAACCCCTGTTCCCATTGAACCCCCTGTTCCACACCCCTGCCACCGACCACTCCCCCAAACTCCCTTGCCCTTTATCCAACCCCCTCTGCTCCCTGCCCCCTTACCGCGCTGCCTGGAGCACCGGTGGCTGATGGCGCTACAGCCGCACCGCCCGGCTGCAGCTGGGCCACACAGCTGCCGTTGCCACCACACAGCACAGAGACCAGGTCAGGCCAGGCTCTGCAGCTGTGCTTCCCCAGGAGCTCGCAGCCCCACCACCCAGAGTATTGTGCTGGTGGCGGAGTGAGCGAGCTGAGGCTGCGGGGGGCGGACAGCAGGGGAGGGGCTGGAGCTTGGGAGCCAGGAGCTTGGGAGCCAGGCAAGACGGTCCCATGGGTCAGATGTGGCCCGCGGGCCATAGTTTGCCCACTTCTGCTCTTGACTGACATGCTCTAATATACAAGTAATATAGGTTTCTTATGAATGTCTCTTTATCCATCAGAAAAGAGAATATTCAGTTTCATAATGGGGTGGTGAATGTAGCCTTTAAAACCAGCTTTCAAACTACATTGTTTGTTTTTTGGTAGTTACCTCTGACACTTAATGTCAGTTTTGCCTTAATAATTTCAACATGTGTCATTCCCTTCTTTCACATTCTGCATCATTTGTTGCGTAGAAGCAAGTTCAAAGTCTTCCTAAGCCTTTTTCTACAGTACAGCATGTACAAGAATAAAATCATCGTAACCGGAGTATTTCATGAGACTAGTACTCTCTAAAAATAGAATATGAATCAAATTAGCAGGAAAGCCATGACTTTTGTGTCATTGTCTGGCTGGTATGCATTTGCAACAGCTCTTTATAATGAGATTTCCTTATTTACAGTCAGACAGCTCCCTCACATTGAAAATGTCCGTGGTGATATTGCAGTTTATGTTTTAGTATGGACATTTAATATTATCTAATAGCCAGAAAATAAATTGAGATAAACTGGAATTAAGGGTGAGAGTACGTATCAATAGCCTCTTGGTTAGGTGGACCCCATTGCTTTCCCAGCAATCCTCCTTCCCAGAACAGCATTCCATGGTTGAGGAAACCAAAGCCCGCCCAAAGCTGCACAACTAGACATTCATCTTCAGGATGCATGTGTCCCTGCCCTTACCCTCCACTGGAAAGATGGGCGAGAATACCACCTGCACCCTCTAACGCCTTGTCTTACCTGGCCTTGAAAACTATGAATGGGAAAATTTTCAGTAAGTGCCAAATTGCCTTTCTTTCATGGCACTAATTTTCAAAGTACCCATCATGGGGGAGGCATAAAGGATAGTTTTCATTGCTTAACATTTGTATGTAGCACCACCAGTATGCCTGACATTTTACAGGGAGAACAACAGATTCCTTTTAAAAATGGTGTTTAATCCAGGATTATAACTGTGCAGTGAAAGATGGCAAGTACATGCAAAGCACATACAAATGGTGACTTCAGTTTATAGAGTGAATATTATATCCTTTTTCATAATAAACATGAAAGATGCTGAGAAGAAAAGATAATTGAATTTTGAATGTTTTATCTTCTTAGGGTTAATGAACCATATTTATTTATTTTTGAAAAGCAGCACATCCCACTGAAATCAGTGGTGAAACCCACAGCGTAATATGACCTTCTTCATTTACTATAAGGTGGGTGCATAACTGGCTGGATAACCGTGCTCAGAGAGTGGTTATTAATGGCTCCCAATCCTGCTGGAAAGGTATCACTAATGGGGTTCCACAGGGGTCTGTTTTGGGACCGGCTCTGTTCAATATCTTTTCAATCAATGATTTAGATGTTGGCATAGAAAATATGCTTATTAAGTTTGCGGATGATTACCAAACTGAGAGGCGACTGCAACTGCTCTTTGGAGGACATGGGTCAAAATTCAACATGATCTGGACAAATTGGAGAAATGGTCTGAAGTTAAACCGGATGAGTTCATAAGACAAATTGCAAATCGTGCTCCACTTAGCGCGAAGGCACAATCGTTCACAATACTCGACTGTGGAAGGAGGACTGTCTGAAAAGAAGCGTATGCAGAAAGAGATCTGGGTCATAATGGACACAAGCAATATGAGTCAAAGTGTGATACTGTGCAAAAAAAAGCCAACGTGATTCTGGGATGCATTAACAGTTTGTTGTAACGAGACACGAAAGTCATTCTTGCGGCTCTAGATGCGCTGTTAGGCCTCAAACTGGATATTGTCC
>NC_133769.1:235436578-235573162 GCF_003597395.2 Chelonoidis abingdonii
TCTATGAATAAGAGTCTATATCTGTATCTGTGAACAGCTGGGGAAAGGCTAGATTCCTGGGCGCTGATTCAGCAAAGCACTTAAGCATGTAGGACTTAAATCTATATTTAAAGTTAAGCATGTGCTTAAGTACTTTGCTGAATTTAGGCCCTTAGGAGGAAAGAGGGTAAAGGAAATGCTTTAATTAATGAGGGTGACCAAAGAACTTCTCACAAAGATACTAGTGGTTGTTGCTTCATTGAAAATTATGCTTTTTATTAACTAATGAAAAAATACAGCATGAAAACTTATGCATAATGAGTAGCTGATGGATCATGCTTTCATTCTGCAATACAGCATCTGGAAGACTTTTGAATCAAAACTAGGAACTTTAAAAAAACAGCTTTTGATTTTGAAAGCCTCACCATTTAACTAAGCCAAGACTTCAGAATTTCAATAGGAAAAAATCAAAACCTGGAAAACAGAAAAAAAAATGGAGAATGATTTTTTTTTTGTCAAAAACTAAAACAGTTGGTGGGAAAAATCAAAATATTTTCTTTAAAAAATTCACTTTTGAAAAAAAGTTTGTTTAAAAAATAAAATTCTCTTGCACCAGCTTTATTTTTTAACACTTCATGAGAGAAGTGCAACATTGACTATTGTCATGTGCCCTCAGGAATATGCCCGATGTCTGTCTGTTTGAAATTAGGGGCTCACATGTTGAAGGGGAATGGTTTTTTCTAGTCCCAGTAGCATTTATGTTTCTTCATAAAGAAAGATCTTCAACAAAACAATGTGCTCGAAATCATGACAGTAGTGTTGCTGAGCTGGCTGTGCACTTTTATAAAGGTTTTGGGTTTTGTGCGAGTAGTTTACTATATCAGAGGTCATAACTCTGCCCCAGTAGGGATGGTGGCCTTCCAGCATATTTTCCTAAACTAGAACCAGTATGATTCCCCACCCCCCACCCCCGCCAGAACTGTGTAGAAAGGACAGTAGAGAGGAAGTCTGGTCCATTTGGGAAAAGAGGAGGCTGGCAGGTGAGCATTCTTATTGGGACAGACTTTAAATGGTAGTGCATTGTCTATAGCATATGGGGATGGAACTAATGGTGAGGTATGTGTTTCTAGGTAGAGGAGAGAGGTTGTAATGTTTGATAAACTTTTCATTGCCTTGTTTTATGGTTTTAAATTGAGTCCTATATTATATCTAGGACCCCCCCCCTTAGTTGATACACTAAGTACTATTTTTGTATATTCATAATAAATGGAGAAAAATTGTCTCTAGAGCCTAAGTGAGTTGGTTGAATCTTAGAATACGATGTAGGGTCCAGCTCTTCTCTCAGTTTTTACATGAGGAGATTAGGCAGCTGGATTGGCATTTGGTTTGATTTCTTGGGAAAGTCCATTTTTCTTTGGTAATTATTTGTAGAACAAAGAAATTGCATCTTTTATCTTTTGATTTTTGTACATGCCCCTTTGAGATTTTAGAAGTAGGCTAATTTTACACAAATGATAAAAACCATGCCAGCTTTTACTGTGGCAGAAACCTTTATGAAAGATGAGAGGGAAGTAAACCACTAGCAGTGATAGGAGAATCTCTGTATGTACACTGGACTCTGGAAAAGCATGCACTGAACACTTCAGACATCATTGCAGATGTACACTGTCCTCTAGCTGGTTAGTCAAAATGCATCAGCTGGAAGTGATACTGACCAAGAAATAAATCTCAGCATGTTGAATGTAGAACTAACATCTTAAAGAAAGCAAACAATGAGAATTTTTCATTTGCAAGATACTGCTTCTGCTGCTGCTCCAGATGTTGTCACAGCTCTTAATGCTGACAGTGATGAGTGATGGGGAAGGTCAGTTCAATATGAGCCTCTGGCCTAGTCCAATTGAATCCTTTGAAGAGGAATCCCTGGACTTCCCTCACTGGGAGATGACCGAGTGAAAGGCCAGGACTGGTATCAATTAAATGATTTTGCTGAGCTGTGAAAACAGTAAAAATAAATGCATAAAAAGACCAGAATTACAAGGTTATTCCCTGTCCTCCTTGCTTTCCCCAGCTAGTTACGTTCTTTTTTGGAAGAACTGCTTTCAAAGTGAACGGCTCTTAATAGAGTTTCTGGTTATTCTCCATTGTTTGTGATAATCCCAAAGAACCCTGAAAATAAAATATAGTTTCCTTAATGATTATGATCGTTTATTTGTCCAATTTTTTCTCTGCCTGCACACTGACATCTTAACAACAAATATAAAGTCAGTCAGAATGTCTTTTTATAGCAGTACAGAATAGAGCTGGGTGAGTTACTTGTAATATTTTTGCATCAGAAATTAAATTTGCTCATTTTTATTTTGCAAAATGTCTGCAGAATAGCAGCAATTGTATTAAAAATGGAGAGAATGATGCAATGTTTGTGTGATACTTTTGGCATTGCTTTTTTGAATTTCATGTTAGGTTGGTTGTGATTTTCCCCGAAAGACGTTAGGTATTGCTTCCATGGATGGCTAAGACAACTCTACCTGGTCAGAACTCATTGATACATTTTTTCAAAGTCAGGGGGATGTGACATATATTTGCTCTATTTTTAAGCCAGCCAGAAACAGGTGGCAACAGGAATAGGGAGCAGCTCTGTGCTGCTTCCTTCTGTGGTGCATGTATAAGGGCAGCTTATTGACCCTCACAAAAAGACCTTGTTAGGAGGTCAAAGGTTTTCCCTGGCAGCCATGTGAAAACATCAGCAAGGAGAGACATCTACCCACCAAAGATATTGCAGAGAGTAGCAAGTTGCCTGCTTGTTCCTGCCTCCCTGCCTGGAGAAGAAAACATCCTGTTAGGTTGGTGGGGAATTGTGTCAGGACTAAGGGTCTGTGGTGGGCTGACCACCCCACACGAGGCCTTAAGCGGTAAATTAATCAACTTAACCTATAGGCTGCACCTAGATGAAAGCCAGGGAGTACTCAGGCCTAACTCACTGATGAAGCCCTGCTGGGGGAGGATCTGGACTGGGTTTATAAAGCAAGGAAGCTGGAAATGGAAGGAGGCTGCATGGAAATAGTCTGCAGTCACTCCTGAGAAAACAGAGGCGTGGTTCAAGTGATAGAGGTTGGTAGCTTGTGGCTACTCCCTGGGAGGAGGGAGTTTGGGGCTGGCAAACCAGAGGAGTAGAGAGAGTCAGAAGGTAAGGAAGAGGTTCAGGGAAAGGCAGCAAGGCTCAAGAGGGAACAGGCCTTGGCTGCTGACTAGAGGGTCCTTGAGCTGGAACCCAGAGTAGAGGGTGGATCTGGGTTTCCCTGCCAGCCACTGAAGGAGTGGCACCTGGGATAATGAATGGGGAGACTGCTGGCAAGTAGAGATATTGACTCCCCCCAAAAGGGGAAACCATGTAGTGACCTGGCGGATGGCCGAGTCATGAAGAGGAGGCTGCAGTTCTTGGAACAAAAGAGGGGTTGCAGAGAGAGAGGAAGAGAGTGATGGAGTTTGACTGTCGGAAAGGGTATCAGCCGGGCAGAGCTAATCCCCAGAACCTCCAGGAGACATCACTGTCCAGTAGTGAGTAGCGGTCCACATCATATGGGTCCTCCGGATGGTCCCATGAGCATCTAAATTCTGAATATTTTCAGGTTCTGCCGGCATGCTATTGGCTATGTTGAGGCTGGCATATAGCATGTTTTACATGCAATTTGGCCACAGTCAGACTGGCTTACATGCTTTGGTACCTTGGTTGCTGCATTCTTGCTGGAATTGTCAGTGTGCAGTTGACCCGATTCAGTAATGCTTTTGGTATTCTGTGGGATTCTGGTGGGAGAGGGTGGATTATCTGCTGGCAGACCATAACAACAGTAACCACTGTCCCTCTGTCTCAGCTCGCTCACCTGGCTCCTGCTACCCAAACTTCTGGTTTAAAGTCAAATGCTTCCTCAACGGGCCCCCCTTTGTGAACCTGAAAGAAAACATAAAATAATCATTGATAAAGTTTGCAGACGACCCAAATTTTGGGGGACTGGTAAATAATGAAGAGGACAGGTCACTGATACAGAGCAATCAGGATTGCTTGGGAAGACAGGAGCAAGCAAACAATATGCGTTTTACTATGGCTAAATATAAATCTATACATCTAGGAACAAAGACTGTAGGTCATAATTACAAGCTGAGGGACTTTGTCCTAGGAAGCAGTGTCTCTAAAAAAATAAAAAAAACTAGGGTCATGGTGAATAATCAGCTGAACATGAGCTACCAGAGTGATCCTTGAATGCATAAATAGGAATCTTGAGTAGGACTAGAGAGGTTATATTACCTCTGGATTCTGCACTGGTGCAACTGCTGCTGGAACACTGTGTCCAGTTCTGGTATCCACACTGCAAGAAAGATGTTGATAAATTGGAGAGTTCAGAGAAGAGCCTTGAGAATGATTAAAGGTTTAGAAAACCTGCCTTACTGAGAGACTCAAGCAGTTCAATCTATTTATCTTAGCAGAGAGAGGGTTTAATGGGTGTCCTGATCAGTCTGCCTACTGGAGAACAAATGGGATTTTCAGTCTAGTACAGTGGTTCTCAAACTAGGGCCGCTGCTTGTTCTGGGAAAGCCCCTGGCAGGCCAGACAGGTTTGTTTACCTGTCGCGTCTGCAGGTCCGGCCGATCGCGGCTCCCACTGGCTGCGGTTCGCCACTCCAGGCCAATGGGGGCTGCAGGAAGGACGGCCAGCACGTCCCTCGGCCCACGCTGCTTCCTGCAGCCCCCATTGGCCTGGAGCAGTGAACCGCAGCCAGTGGGAGCTGCAATCAGACAAACCTATGGACGGGGCAGGTAAACAAACTGTCCTGGCCCCCCAAGGGCTTTCCCTGAACAAGCGGCGGCCCTAGTTTGAGAACCACTGATCTAGTAGACAAAAGTATAACAATCCTTGGTCTACCTGGCTGACTGCAAAATGACTCTGCTAGGCCCAGAATCACATTTCCCTCTAGAGTCCCCTAGCCTGCAAGCATGACAGGATTTAACGGGTCTGCCTGTAAATTTTACAGTTTTCAATACGTCATGCTGAAGAGAGGTCTGATTTTTTGCTTCACTTGAAAAAGTGCCTGCATGTGCCTTCATAGGCACTCTAGCTGTCTGCACTAACTCTGAAATATGTGTCACTGACTGCATGGTGGTGGAATGGTTCAGTGTCCATTGTAGAGATTTCAGTGCTTCCTGTCACTCAGGGTTGAATCCTGACTTTTCAGGTTCTGTCGTGCTAAGTAATAGCAGTCCCAAAGCAATGGGAATTTTCACCACTGCTCTGCTCCCTCTCTAAGAATGGTCAGGCTGTAATATCACCGACGCCTCCCCTTAGCTTCCCTCCGTGAGGCTGTTGTTGCCTTGATCACATTACTTCTCTGCCTGGGGCAGCTCAGTGTAATGAGGATGCAAAATGTGAAACAGATCCGTATGCTACTTGTGAAGGTATAAAACAGGGCATGTAAATATCTCTGAGGAAAAATGTGGGAGGCCTCAAAATTTCTCAGAAAGCCAAATTGAGAGAGGACTCAAAACCAATGAAAAATGATAGGATGAAAAAGTTAGCACCAAATTTGGAGGGAAAATGTTCAACAATGTCAACTACTCTAGTGTGGAATTTGTTGCTGCTGCTGTAGTAGTGTGTATGTCAGTGTTCGTGCATGTGCAAGTTGGAGCTGCATTTTGGCATGACAGTCCTCAGTTGCTTCATTCTCTAGTAGTGTATCTTAGTGCTCATGGAGGTGAGGGACTAAATAGCACTGCTGTGAGCTGGCTGTAGTGCAGGCAGGTTCTGTAATTTACAGTCTCCTTCTGCAGATTGCAGCCTTTGCCAATTAACCCAAATCATGACCTGCAGCAACCCTATTATTTCAATCCTGGAGTATGCATAGTTACATTTGTGCTTAACTTTATTCATGTACAACTCCATTGAAGTCAATAGGATTACTCATGGTAGTAAAGTTACACACCTGTCTACTTGTTTGCAGGATCAGACCCTAATTTGTAAAGTGAAGAGCTTGTAACTTTAAAATAAAACAAAAGAGAAAAGACTAGAACATGAAAATTCTTTCTTTCCTGAGATTACAAATTAAGAAGCTACTGGATTTGTGCTGTGTCTCATCATAAAAACTAAAATTGTGCTGGATTCTTGAATAACACCTGTAAATGTGGGAGAATTCTGGACCTGCAAATTTGATAGAATGCCCCTCATTGGACTCACCTCTCACAGCCAAACATGTTGCTACCTGTGGAAGAATAAATGTTAGTCTAACTAGAATAAACAAGCAGCAAAACCATAAATTTAAATAAACTTGAGACCTAACAGTTCTCCAGGGAAAGGCTGGACACCCTCAACCTGCTCCTCAGCATGAAGCTTTTTGTAAATAGTTTAATATCTGTCTTGAATAGAAAGCAGGTGCGACTTCATGAATAATAGCAGCTGGAGTTTTCAGAGGTGCTGAGCACCTGAATCTCCCGTTGGCTCTGCTTGGCACTCTGGATGCTCAGCATGTCTGAAAAACAGGCTAATATCAGACTGTCAGACACCAGGAGAAAGAGTACAGTGGTGCGAGGGCTTGTAGACCTTTAACAGCCAAGTTTTTAGTGGGCTGTCAGTGTCATTTTATTAACGACCATACTTACAATTTTTAGCACAGTAGTATATAAATATTACATTGTTAAATAAAACTAATCCTTCTCAGCACTGGATGTGCACCTAACAGGCCCCTCTAGAGTCAGCAGCTTTTCCTCATACTTGGAGAATGTCAACACTGTCCTCCGCTCATGGGGAAGGGCGCTTTGTACACTGCAGCTCAGGTTGGCTGGGGTTGATTAATTTCAGCTGAGCTTCCCTTTCTTGCCAGCCTGGATCTGAGCTGACGGGTTCGTGAAAGGGAGAGGCCAGAACCAGGGGGAAGAGGGCATTCACCTGGCCTGAGCTCGGCGCTGCAGGGAGCCAAGAAAGTAGATTTAAAAACAAAAATCCGCTAGCCAGACCCTCCCTTCCCCTTTCTTCCCCCCATTCTTCCCGGGTTTCATCTCAGAAAATAGCTGGGCAGCTATCCCCAGGCCAAGCCAGGGGAAGGAGTAAAGGGGAACTGAAATCAAGCTGGCTCCACCTTTGATCCTTTAGGAAGGGCACAATGCACGCCCCCCCCCCCCCCGCCCCTGGCTATCCTGCCTGCCCTGCCCAGCCCGCTTCATTAGCTGTCTTTCCCTGCATCACAGGGTGTGCTACCTACTACGGAGCATTAAGAAAAGGTCTGGCTAATGTGCTTTTCTCTCGAAAGTGTGCCTGACTTTAGCAAAGTATTTAATTAGCCTCCAGAGACTTCTGTTCCTCACGTGCAGATTTTAGTGATCTCAGTCCAAGAAGCCCTGGAATGTGATTCCTTCTGAGGACATGCTCAATTGAGAGTAATGACATCGACTTGGTATGCAGCAGAATATAGTAAGAAGAGCATGGAATGGATTTTATTAACACTACTGAGCTGCTTGTGAATGATTTTGTGCGTATACCTATTGGTGATCTCTTTCTCTGAATGTCACAGTAATTGGCAGTGAAAGTCACTAGATTGGTCACTAGTCACTTTAACACTTATTTTCTAGCTAGGGAAACCAAAAAGTCACTAAATCTAGTGACAAAGTAGCAAAGTTGGCAACCAGAGTTGACTGGAGAGTTCTAGTGAAGACCCGCTAAATTGACCCCCCCCCGCCCCTCGCATCGATTGCAGCAGCATCAACCCCGGTAAGCGTAGACATGAGATGGCTGGGATGAGGAATGGTTGGCTCAAAGGAGACACTTAGCAGATTAGTCCAGTGGCTCTGGAATGCACTAACCTGTGGTGGGTCCAAACTTTGGATCAGACTTCAGTCTCTTACTCCTGATCTTGGAGAACGCATATCCCACTTTGTCTGGTAGAAGGAATGCGATGAGTGAGCTCTGGAGGGAGTCACATACAACACTGCTCACTTCAGAAGCTCGTTGTGGTGCATAGATTTGGGGAAAAGGTGAAAAAGAGGGATTCCAGAGGCTTCCTACCGATCCTACAAAAAATGTGTATGTGAATCGTCCATTTACAGTGGTAAATTTAGTACCCTTGCTATCAATAAGGAAATGGGATGGTTCGGGTAGACTCTTTAACTTACCTTTTTCCTGATAAAGTACACTTTCCTCCTGTGTCAACATTATCTGAATTTTCCCTAACAGCTTCATCTTCCTGTGCTTTCTATATAGGGACAACACTGCAGTCACATGGATGTAATAGTAGAGGGAAATCAGTTAGTGGCATTCCATGAGCTAAAAGGAAGTGGTGACAGAGTTTGCCTTAAAGTCTCTAGTTTCATCATTACTTCTAGCACTATTAGTAATTTAACAATTGAATGGTCGTTGCATCCGAAAGCAGGTCTTAATCCTTCTCCACAAGTATCTGAGGCAAGTAACTGTGTGAGACACTCAATTTTCTCTTTATTTTACTATTTTTTTTATCTGCGGTCTTAATTGCCACCTTTTCTTCTCTCCCTTTTATGGATTACATCAACACTAGTCATGAGCACTAGGAATAAAATATGAATTTGTATGTATGGCTGTTCTTATGCTGGGCAACCTATGGACAGTTGATCTGAATGCTGACATCTTGTTGATGGGAAAGCGGTGCAACTCACTGCATGTGTGGATATCTTCTTGGATTATTTACCTTTAAGTGATTTTGATCATCAGATTAGCTAAGTACAAAATAGGGCAAGACTGCAGAGGTGTAAATGAATCTTCTGGGATATGTGAGTGTTTTTTCATTGTTCATACCCTTGACGTGTATGTTTTTTAAAAAATGGATAAAGGGACATATATTTTGTTTAAATTAAAAGGTAATGAAGAGCACTAACATTTTTACTATGCTTCTCTACTACTTATAATTGCAGTAAATCTTTTTGTTTAACTGCTCAATGTTAGAGTTAAAAACATATTAGCAATATTTTTCTAAAGGGGACAGTGAACTTTTCAAGGCCACAGCGAAAGCATGCTTCAAGATTTTATTTTCATAGGATAGCGAATAATCCTTGAGACTGAAAACACAAACCAGTCTTCCATTGTCCGTTCTAAAGGGCTTTTATTTGAAAGACAGGGTGCCATTCTGTCAAATAATTAAAATGTTCCAATACTGGTTAAGTGCTTTCATTTGTCCTATTCACCAGTAGCATCAAGCACAAGCAAGGGTCAATGAAAGAAGAACAGATGCAGCATCTATCTGAACTTTTCTAGGTAAACAAACGAATAAAAACAGTCAAAACTTTCCTAGGTAGAAAGTTCCATAGAAAAGTAAACCTTAGTAATGTAGCATGCTAGGCCATGGGTTGACACTGATACAAAGAGATGCCTTCTGAAAGATATTTCTCAGTCCCTTCAAGAAAGCAACTGAACAGAGAAGGGCTTGTTTGGAGCAGCTAGAATTTCAAGGTTAATAATGCATAGTGCTTTTCTTACATAAAGCTCCATTTTACACAATTGGGAAGCTGAGGCACAGAAGGTAAGAGAGCTGCTTAGGGTCAGCCAACAAGGCATTGGAGGAGAGAGTAATAGAATAGAAGTCTCCAAAATCCTAATATGGAGTAGTAGCCACAGTACCATGCATCCCAGACAAGGAAACTGGACAACTTTTTGTTCTGTCTTTGTACAGCACCTAGCACAATGGGATTCTGTTTCATGACTGCGGCTCCTAAGTGTTACCACGATACAAATCATCACCAGTGTCATCTCAATTTACTTTTTAGAATTAATTCCTTTCCCCACCCTCGCACACACACTTTGCTTGTGTCTTTGCAGATTTATCTATCCAGGTACCTATATGGCTCCTGAGTGCCTCAGAGTTGTTAATGTATTTTATCCTCATACTGCTTCTGGCAGGAATTGGACTCAAGAATCTTAGCTTTTGGCAATGCCCTATTCCTAGACTGTCCTTCCTCCCAGTTTTGGCTGCTGTTAGCTTTTTAACTTTTTAATAACGCCCTTCTTGTCAGGAAGAAACAGTTAAAAGAACTTTGTGGTTTCAGTGCTATTGCTTTACAGTCCTTTGAGACTGTGATCCTGGACAGGTCTTTCATTTCTGTTGCACCATAGGTTCTCTCTTTTCATAGAGGACAGGCTGGCTTTAGTTCTGTATGCTATTCTCAGACTCCTGTACAAGTCCTGAATGTTCAATTTCAGATCTTTTGATCAGTTTCCAGCCAGAAATTCATTGACTTGAGAGGACAGATTTCAGGCAAAAGGAGCTAAAAAATGAGGGGAAGCAGAGCTCTTGCACTAAAGGGACATTATAGTTTCATCTAGTTTAAGGCCAGAAAGGACCTGTATCTCATTTAGTCTGACTTGCTGTATAGCACAGGCCATTAAATTGCATCCAGCCACTCCTATATTGAGCCCGGTAACTTGACTTGTAAATTCTTAGAAGCCTCTTTTCCATGCAGTTTTAGTTCTAATCCAGTTTTTGTTTACATGACTTTGGTACAGTTGGGACCAAATGTTAAATACATATTAACAAAACAACAGATGTCCAATAGCAAAACAAAAATCTTATCACTGACAAAAATTGGGGGCTTGGTCTCCTAAGATTCTGCATTCCTTTGACTCCCATTAAAATCAGTGGAAGCTGAGAGCAGATTGTAAAGGATCAGACTCTGACTGCTCATTTATTCAAAAGTCGCTCCCTGTGGCCCTGATTCCTCAAGGCAGTTAACCATCCCTTTTGGCACAGTATGCTTAGAGCTAATTAGGAGGCAGGACTTTTTGTGTGTGAATATTTTCATGAAAAGTTTGTCCTTTGCTGAGAAGAAAAAAAAAACCCAATTAAAAAATTTCCAATCAGTTCTACACTGGATTCTGATGCATAAGAAACAAATGGTTATCACTGGATAGAGTAGTGCAGACTGGTGTTGACTTTTGTGATCTGAAATTTCAGGACAGTTGAGTGAAACCATCAAACTAATTTTTGTGACCCAAGTGAGGTTTGAAGTTGCGCTCTGCATCCAGAGGAGACTGTATTAATCCATGATGTTGCTTGGTCTTTCTATATATAAATAATAAAATATTACAACACAAACATTTTCTAATGTGTATTATTTAAATGACCTACCAAGCCAATGAGATTCAGAGTCGAAGTAGAGATGCTGGGCTAAAGTCAGAAGTAACGTACTTGGTATAAGTGACATGTTGATAAGACAATGTAAGATTCAGCCTTTGTTGTATGCCTGCCTTTGCTGGTAAAATGAAGGGCAGAGAGCACCCAGCTGCAGGAAGTTTGCTCAGAAGAGAGATACAGAGTGACACAAGGTGCCTGCAGTTACTTCTCTGCCAGTGGTCTGCAGACAGCCAAAGTACTTCCGACTGTGTGTGGCACTGGCCAGGGAGGCAATGTTCATTTATTACTTGGGTCTCCATTAGAAGCTCTAACTGAGCTTGTGTGGCAGCATTAAACAGCTTCCCCAACCAGAACTCCTGTGGGAGGACAGTAATGCAAACTCTGCCTGCTCTCTCTAGGGCACAGCACTTCTTCCTGAGGCAGGAGGGTGCAATTTTCACCATCCTGTATCAGCAGGAGTAAGATAAAATTCGAGCTTACTTTGGCTTACACCAACTTACCAATGGGCAACTTGTCGCTCCAATTACTTCACTTCTTAATGTCTGTCTAAACTGCAGTGGCAGGGTGTGACTGAGCTACCTTACCTCAGCCAGCTTTCATCTAACTAGCTCGGGTCCTGGAATAGTGAAGCTGTGGCAGCGCGCGCGGACTTCAGTGCAGGCTAGCTCTACAAGTAATTATCCAGGGCTGTAAGCAAGTTTGTGCAGCCCAAGATGAAGCTCTTGCTGTTGTGGTTTCACTGCTCCAGGACCCGAGCTAGTTAGATTAAAGGTTGCTCAGGTACGTTGGCTCAAGCTTCAGTGTCACCCTGTGATTGCAGTCTAGACATACCCCTTTTTGTCTCACTAATATGCCTTGCAGAAATCAGCAAGGAGTGGGTGTTTTTTTTTACTGTCCAAGGCTACAATGGGCTTTATCCCTGACTGGGTGAAGTTTCTGTTCTCATTTTGTCAGATACTTGTCTTTTTTTTATTTGTAGTTTAATGCAATAAAATACTTATTCTGTCTTTTATATCTCTTATGCTATGGCTTAAACCTGTTTGCTTCACACAGATTCAGTTAATTTTCTTTCAGTGAAAAGACATTTTAAAATTTCTCCCTTCCAACCCCTACTCTTTCAAACTTCAACTAAATTTAAAGCTACACTAGAAATTTCAGATAATGCCAAATTGTTTTGGGGATTATTGCGGTGCAGGGGAAGAACACATAGATTATTTATAATCTGAATATTACCATTAACCAACTGGTAAAACCAGATGGCTCATTTTGTGATTAAAGCTATTTATTACACCTCTACCCCAATATAACGCTGTCCTCGGGAACCAAAAAATCTTACCGCGTTATAGGTGAAACCACGTTATATCGAACTTGCTTTAATCCACCGGAGTGCGCAGCCACCCCCCGCCCCCCGGAGCACTGCTTTACCGCTTTATATCCAAATTCATGTTCTATCGGGTCACGTTATATCACGGTAGAGGTGTATTATTATTTATTTTTATTAGATGTAAGCAGAGTCAGGATGAGATGTACCCTGACATCTGGTGGTGAATTATGAGGAGTGTGGAAAGAATTTCAAGGAGCGTGGAAAGGAATTTCAGGTATTTGCATTGGCGCACCCACCCCACCTAGCATAGCCCACGGCAGCCTGGCATGGTTATTTTGACAGCTCTGGGATCCCCAATTTCTTTTTCTTGGGCGGAGGAAAAAAAGTGTTTGTCACCTGAATTATGTGGGAGGAACTATAGAACTGCTTATGACGAGATGACTCAACCTCATTAAAGTTACTTTGCTAGACAGGAACATGGGTCCAAAACCCACGTAATGGAGAGAGGTTGCGGGAGCTGGTGTGTGTACGGTGCTATGGGCCCTTTTGAGGCCTGGACACCAATCTGCACATCCTCCTTCTCCCACTGTTAAAGATGTAGAGCTAATTTTTGATTCATTGGAGTACCATCTAGAGGCGGCGTAGCTGAATTCCTAATGGCGCCAAGGTGCACCAGCCACCAGGCTCCGCTGCTACAAGCGAAATCACCAAAAAGCTGAGCTGAAGATCACTGATTGCTTGTGCTTAATAGTGGGGAGCCTCTGAAGACTATCGCTAAGTTGGCTGCAGAGCGGAGCAGTTTGCAGCACTGTTGAGCAGCCCATGGAACAGTGACGGAGTGAGTGGTTTGCGGGGACTGGGCTGCGGGCCTCACGGGGGTGGGGTGGGGAGAGTTGGCACCAGCTCGGTGTGGTGAGCTGGTCATTGGTGAAAGCTGCAGCATCAACTCCACGAGAGGCGAGCAGATTGGCCCTGGCCCACGTTAGGTGCCCCTTAATAATCTGTGTGCCCCCCCATTCCACCCAGGCTGGAGGGGGGGTAAAACTCTGCAGACTAAACTGTTTGAACTAGGGTCGGCGACTGACCAGGACTTTTAGGCTTGTTCGGACTTTGGGGTGATTGGACTTAAGACCCTAAGGGGGAAAGGACATTGCCAAACATACCTGGAGGTGGGTTTTTGCTTATGGTTTGTGTTATAATCCTGTGTGGTGTTTCTCCAATGTGATGCCACATTGTTTCCCTCCTTTATTAAAAGGATTTTGCTACACTCAGACTCCGTGCTTGCGAGAGGGGAAGTATTGTCTCCTAGAGGCGCCCGGGGGTGGTGGTGGTGGTATATAAGTGTCCCAGGTCACTGTGGGGGGGCTCGAGCCGATTATGCATTGTGTTATTGAAACGGAACCCCTGGATACTGAACCCGGCCCTTGTTGCTGCCAACTCAGAAGGGCAGAAGGGTTACATATATATTAGTCAAATATGAAAATTGAGATTAGAGATTTGCAATTTCTGTACTGGGAGTTTTTTGCAAAGTCAGCAGCTTGAATCTGCTCATCAGTATTCTATGGTACAATGCTGCTTTGCCACTGCGACTCTGATGCTTCTACTTCCTCTCCCCTTTTTGCCCCCCTTAATGACCAGAGTGGTTTGCCCTTGGCTTGGCATCCTATCCACCTTCAAAGAGACTAGCAGACGACAGTGCAAAGATATTGACTCATGTGACCTAGACTTGATCAAGACTCATTTACTAGAACAAAATGTTGTGTGTCCAAGTAATGGCCTTTCAATACTTTTTTAATAAAAATACACATTCAGAATTAGGCCCTAAAGTAATATGCAATTCAAAGAGCTATAGTAGTAATGGAAGATTTCACCTTTTTTAATTGTATAGAATTCTCTGGTTTGTCACTTCTCCATTATCGGGAAGTAACTAGCAATTTTCTGTATTCTAGTAGGATAGAAGTTGGCGTCTTCACAGTCTAGTTAAATGGGCTGGTAATGAGTTGTAGGTTAACTGTGAAGTCAGAATGCAGAGCTTGTATCCCATTGCCAAATCTTTATTTACTTTTCATTATGATTAAATGCCTGTGAAAATATCCAGTTGATTGAATCCAGTCCTTAATCTGAGGAGAGGAAAGAAGGGTTGGAAGTGGGAAATCTCCAGGGAGTTTGGCTCCCCCTCTCTTTAAAAATCAAAGCTTCTGGTGCAGTCCCATATCAAGCCTTCCCTTGCTGAAGACAGCACAGTTGAGATACTTCTCTGGACCAATCCACCAAGAGGGTCAGCAGTTCTTGGGAATAAAATCTTTTGTTTCCATAGAAAAGAGTGAATTGTCCCACGGTGTCTGAGCAGACAGTCAAAACCGATGCTCTTTTTTTGGAGCAAATACCTAAATTTAGAGTTGTGCAGCCAAACCAGTACTACTGTTCTCTCATTGGCTGCATACAGGGAAAGCAGTGTGGCTCCTTACATTTGACACATCAGACTTTGATGGCTCCACCCAGGAATAATCACTCAAGTATCTCTCTGTGCAAGTAGCTTTTCCCAACTGTTAACATGGTAGTGTGTGCTGCTTCTATCCTTCAGTTCCCATCTCCAAACCCCAAGCACTTCTGTTCTATATAGGATCTTATACTGCACTTATTATTGTAGTATCTGAGTGCCTTGCAGAGGGCATTAAACTGTGTAATTATCCATCCATGGCATGGTGTTTGTTCTCTTATCCTCCCCTAGAGGGAGAAGCGAGTGCAATGGAGTGTCTTGGTCTGGTAATGCATGGTTTTTTGGGGGTGTAAGTGTGTGTGTGTGTTTTGTTTTTTTTAATGCCCCTGTTGCTGTGTGTCTGTTAGAAAAGGCAAAGTCACATTTGGAGTGAAAAGAGGTGAAGTTTATGATGGGCCTTAGCTCTTGAGGGGAGTTCATTCCAGAGTGTCTGATCACCTCTTGAGAAAGATCTACAAGCTTTACTCTCATTGTTGAGAGTTCCACTGTGCCAGAGGAGCAAAGCTGGGAACTACGGTCTTCATTCTGGAGTTTTAGATGATCTTTTGTATCACCTCAGACTAAGCGATGCAGTGCCTTGAAGAGAAGGACTGAGACCTTGAACTTGATTTGAAATTCTGTAGGAATCTGCATAGAAAGTAGAGGACAGGTCTAATGTGTTTGCAGTAATCTGTATTGTTGAGGAGACTCACTGCAGTTCTCTATACTAGTTGGAGTTCTGTAAGTGCTGAAGGCTTCATGCCAGCTATATTGCATTGCTGTAATCCAACCAAGAGGTCACTAATAACATGAATAACTTAGGCCAGGTCTTCATCTGCTAGGATGGGATGGAGTCACTTGGCCAAGCAGATGCTGCTATGTGAGAGCTCGGTGTCAGTGAGGAATCTTAGAGTACTCCTAGACTGTGGAATGAATTAACCGGTTGTGGGTGTGTATCTTCATCCAAACGAGTACACCATGGTTGCAGGCTTTTCGGTGTATTTTTCCCTACCCACAAGTATCACCTGTGTCTTGCTTGGGTTCAGATTCAGCCAGCTGTTCTTCATTCATGAGCTGATCACATCCACACACTTCCTTTATCCCTGTCCACTAACTTCCTTGTGGAAATGTAGTTCAGATCTTTTCAGCAAGCCTATCCCTTGTCCATGATTTGCAATACGAAAAGGCTTCTGTGGAAGTATTTGAACTCTGAATTTGTTAATGATTTCTCCTTTTTGGGGCCCTTTTCAAACAGGAAAGCTGTAAAGCTATCCCATCAGGAATTCAAGGCGTATGGATTGAGAGAGTCTTTTTTCTTTTTTTTCTTTTTTTTTTTTCCCACCCAAGGATCTTAAGTTGCCTTTCTGACTGTCATGCCCTAGTATTTCCAGTGCTAGGATACAGTGTAGTTCCTAGTGTGCCAGACACAATGTCTGAGGCCCTGCTTATAGTGTGTGTGTGTGTGTGTGTGTGTGTATATATATAAGGCCTGAAGGGTTCCTGTTACATTCAGTCATCTTCACCTGAAAGCTCAAGACCTAATTATAGATCTTGCTGTGCTCATCAGAAAGAAAGACTATAGAAATGGGATCTCCTATTTACCCTCAGCAGTGTGGCTGGACAAATGGAGCAACTTAACTTTTCCCCATAGAGGAGAGAGAGAGAAGAGTACTGGGGAAATTGCAGACCTATGTGAAAGGGACCCAGAACGTGGAGGCAAAGAGGATGTACGGACTATGTATAGGAAAGGTTTCAGACATGAGTCTAAGGGAGTTGGAAGACTTGGGTTGTGTCTTTTTGTTTGTTTGTTTGTTTTTTGTTAATGCTAGAGGTTCCTCACTCCCTCTTGTTGGTTGATTCTCTTCCCCTCTCCTCTATGTTGGATATCTGAATCCAGCCTTTGTCTCTGACGTCTTTCTAATAACTTTAGTGTGAATCACTGATATATCAGGATACACCGTATGTGATACAAAACTGCAGAATATGTAGACTAGAGGCGTCAGCGTGAGAGACAAGGTGTCCCTCAATTATATAAATTTTATTTTAGAGGAAACATTACAAATGCAGAAAAAGGTAAAATTTGTCTCGAACAGGAGCCTAATGTTCAATAGTAACCTTATTATCTTATCATTCAAAAGCAAAAGTTAAATAAGCAATTTTTCCACAATGGTAGGTAACAAGCACATTTTTATGGTATTAGTAAAATTTCATCAGTACACTTTAATACTTTTCAGCCACATATGAAAACTGCTGAGATAGTCAACACTGGTTCTTTTTTCCAAATACTACAAAGTAAAACATTTCCCCACTGGACAATATATTCAAAAGATATATTTCTATTAACATTGCCAGTGTTACCTGAAGAGTGGTAAAAGTTTTGGCTACAGCTTTGAAAGGAGATTTATTCCCACATTTTGGGCGGGGGGGCACAGATCATGAGGAATTTAGGACATGCTTTTCTTATTAAGCATGGAGATAGACATTTTATTTATTTGAAATCCTATGAAATAACTGATGGATATGGCCAGAAAAAATGTTTGACATATAAGTGGGATGTAAGATACACACCTGTTTCCACTGATTACATCAAAGATTTGGAATATAGATTGTTTAAAAGATAGGGTTTGATTTAAAATGAAAAGCGAATTGCTCATTCTCTATGATTTTATTCTAGACTATTATGAAACGAAGTAGGATGTGGATGTATCAACAGGTGCTATCTGATTTTGGTTGGCTTTCTGTCCCCAGAAACAGCTGAATACCAGGCAGTAAAAAGGGTTAACAGACTGGGAAAAGGTCACCATAGACCGTTTTTTCTCTGTCCTCAGTGTTGAACAAACCTTTATCCTGTCTCTGGTACAGAAACTTTAACCTAGTCCCCAAGCTTTGGGATAATAAAATAAACTCTGCCTATAGAGGGGCAAAAATAAATAAAGCTTGTCCCTTTATTTTAGAATATATACAGAGCTGTTCCTCTTCTCTGGGAGAAGATCAACAAAGTTGGTCCATGGTCAGGCTAGGATGAATAAATAAACTATTTTACCTACAATAGGTTCAGGTTCTGATCTGACCCTTGGATTCAGTCCTGACACACCAAGCTGTCTCCAAATCAGTAACGAGATCCTTGTCTTTCTCCAGAAGATAGCCATCTTAAAGCCACTTTTTCATACTCTCTCGGCTTGCCTACATGGTGCCTTGATCATCAGCCATGGTGTAAATTTTAGTGCACACTGATGTGTTGTGTACCAACTGGCTTGTGTTGACCCTGCAAGTGCTCATTTAAAAGTTCCCTAGTGCATGTTAACATGGCCTCATTTCAAAAAATACTAATGTGCACTTGGGAACTTCTAGTGCACGCCAGCAGAGTCCACACATGCCAGTTAGTGTACAACATGCTAGCAATAGCATGCATCAGAATGTGCATCCCTGCTGGTGTGCACTAAAGCAGTATATGTAGGCAAGCTCTCATAATGAGAGCTATCCTGCCAGGCTTGGTAGCAAGACAAGTTTTTATGCCTTCTGCCAGAGAAGAATTGTAATGCCTTCCTTCTTATGCTGGATATGTGGCAAGGGTGTTTATAGAAAAAAGGACAGCAAAAACGGCAAAATTGCACAAGGAACTACTGTTCATTTTGAGGTGTGGGAGATGGAAATGGGTTACAAAACCTTGGTCAAGGTTTCAAGGGCTTGAGTGATGGAGAAACAAGATGAAATAGTGCTTGTGCGCTCAGATGGGGTTGTTAAGATAGTCCTGACTGAGGGTGGTTTGAAAGCCTTAATGCTTTCTTCTCCCACATCCCCTTTAAATGGCCTTAGTATTTCCTGGGTCTTGGAGGCAGGGGATCCCCATTGGCATATGGTCTGTGGAAGGACTTAAAGAAAGTCCAGATAGGGTGCATGAAACCCTCTCTGCAGCAAAAATGCAAAATGAAAATAAGCAAACCCTTAGACCAGTGGTTCTCAAATTTTTGTACTTGTGACCCCTTTTACACAGCAAGCCTCTGAGTGTGACCCTTCACCCCTTAAATAAAAAACACTTTTTTTTAAATATATGTAACACCATTATAAATGCTGGAGGCAAAGCAGGGTTTGGGGTGGAGGCTGACAGCTCATGACCCCTCATGTAATAACTTTGTGACCCCCTGAGGGGTCCCAACCCCCAGTGTGAGAACCTCTGCCTTAGATCCTGTGTAAACTCCATCTTTTTAGCTGCTATCTGTACAAGAGGCATTTTCTAAACTCGGTGTATTTGATTTCTCTTCGTAATCATACAGCATTACAGTGTATGAATTTAGAGTTGGCCATTTGTTGCTTGTAATTTTCTCCTCCTTTGTATTTCATCAGAGGACTTCTGGGCAATCTTTTAGATATTAGAGCACCTAGTTAGTGTGCCCAGCCTTTTTTTTTTTAATAATAATCCTGCTCTGTTAACTTTTCAGACAGTATGGTGGCCTGTACTTCTTAATCAAAATGAAACTTTTAAAAAACAATAGAATCCCACAAATCTGAAACTGTTTTTAGATTCAATATTTTGTGTTTCTAAAATAAACACCAAGTGTCAACTTTTTGATAGTAAAGTCAAAAACACAGTGTAGCTGGTTGAGAGGTTGAAACGGTTGGACCAGTAAACAAGCCATTTTCATCTTTCATCTTTTGATGTCATTGTACCATTGCATTGATTCATAGAACTAACATTTAAAGCTACTACCTGATCCTCTGTTCCTTGCTAAGTGGGCACACTTGTTTTTATTGATTTAAGACTAGTTGTATTTAAAAACCAAACAACCCTACAGAATCTCTAGAGATACATTTTGAAATCCTTCCCTCCCCTTTGACAATCATGGAATAACACATTACAACTTCTGCACTGGCCTTTTTCCGGATTATGGTGTATGACTCTGCTTTGTCCAGTTGATTGGATAACAGTTATGCCATTGCCGTTGTGATCAGAAATAGATCTTCTCACATGGCTCAAGTTTTTCAGCTAGGAAAATTTCTTATTAATAGCGCTTTAGATGACCATGAGGCTGAACAATATAAAATACTCTACCAAATAGAGACCACCTCTTCCCTCCCAGTCACCATAGCTGGAACCAAGTATTTAATAGGAAAACTGGTTCTTTTAAAAGACAAACTCCTGATACAGTCCCTATATTTTTAGGAATTGAAAATGTTGAAAGCTTAAGAGCAAGTTCTGTTCTTTTGTCATTATGTATTTTATAAGTTCAACTACTTACCAGGAGAATATATCATTTCTGTAATAATGGCAGGATGCCAACTGAGAATGCTGACCTCACATTAATTTTGTGCCAAAAATGATTAAATTTCATTGATCTACTGAGCCAGGCTAGTGCAGGATGCTATTAATTTATTTCGTTCATTAGATTGGAAATAGATCATTTTGTGTATATCAAAGGAAGGCATTGAAAGGATATCAGAGAGACCTATTTGGAAGATTTCCAGGTTTAGATGTGTTTCTTTCATTGAATGGACTTTATGCATAGGACTTGGGAGGATGAGCTTCCCACATAGTCCATGTAAATAGGATTTCAAGGCATCTGGCTAGCAATGCTTTGCTCCAGTGAGTGCCTGAAAAAGACAGAGAAGATCTGACATTGATTCAAACTCAGCTGTGGTGACAGTCTGGTCAGCTTCCTCCTTCTTATATTGCTGTTAAAAGGCCAGGTTAGCATGATCGGAGCTACACCCCAGGATACCACATTTAAAAATAAGCATTGCCCAAAATGTACTCTCCCTGCTGAGTAGCAGATCTTAATTTTTCTCTCACACTCCCAGGTGAATTGGCATTCATTTGACTGCAGATGGTGGTGTCACTGACCCCTTGAAAAACTGCATTTCCACACATTACTTATCAAACATCTAAAATTTTGCACTTTTTGTCTCCTAATAAGAAGTACATTAACATGGACAAGCATGAATATAAACAGTGGTTTTCTCATGGAAAATTAAAAAGCATTTGAGGCCATCTGAGAGGGAAGTTATCTACAAAATGATCCCATACGAGAAGGACCCATCTGTTAACTGCAAGCTAGATTTTGTGCCAGAAACTTTGTGTAAGAAACAGATGTACGTTTTAAAAACAGATTATCTATCCTAGTTTCCATAGTATGCATGATTCCTCTGGGAAACTGTGAGCCAAACATCACAGGATGAGTTGCTTAAAAGTTTATTACCTCCCATAAATCACATTTGAATAGGAGGAGATGGTAGCAAAACACCTTCAGCACTGGTGATATCACTTCACTCCAATGTGCATGCCCAGATGTTTTCTATAGGACTCAATTGTGCCTTAAGGAACTGGTTCACGTGTGACATCTACCACGCTGTACCAGGATGTGTGGCCTCCCTCAGAGGTGGATGGAGGGACAGCTGCAAGCCTCCCCACCCCCACCTCCCCAGTGGGCAGAGCTGGGACACCCACACCCCCCTGCTGAAGCCTAGTGGTGGGACAGGAACCGTATAAAAGGCCAACGGCCCCTGCCCCAGCTCAGTTGTAGAGAAGCCGCCAGAGGAGAACAACATCTCCCACCTGTTGCTGGAGCTCGGACCCTGACAGCAACCACTGCAGTGCCTGAGATCTGGAGGGACTGCTAGAGCTGCCAATCACCAGAGAGATCAAGGAGTTGCTGGGACTGCCATTAGCTGTTTACCCCAGAGAGACTGATGATGGCCCCAGGTCCCAGGTAACCCCCTCGAACAGGAGTGTAGGAAGTAGCCCAGGGGAGCCAAATATCATTTGGCTGTGTTGCTGACTGACAGCCGACCAGCATGTTGCGGGTGGATTTCCCCGCTGACCCACTGGCAGTCCACTCTGCCTGTTAGGGCCCTGGGCTGGGATGCAGTAGAGTCGATGGGCCTGGTCCCCCTACCCCTGCCACCTTGTCCCTGACAGGCTCCTCACCATAGGCCAAGAGGTCTGCGTTTGTTGGTGGTCCTCTGGAGCCAGAACCTCTGACTCTTTGCTGCCCTGCCCTGTTTGAGGGCCTGGGCTTAGAGACTCATTACTGCTCTGTCCTGAGTACAGGCCCAAGCTTCCTGACTTTGCTGACCTGCCCTGCTTGAGGGCCTAAGCTAATAGACTCATTATTGCTCTGCCCTGAATACTGGCCAGAGCTGCCTAACTGCTCGCTGCCTCGCCCTGCCAGAGGGCTGGGGCTTATGAACAGTGCTGCTCTACACTGACTGTAGGCTAGAGTTTCACAACTGTTTAGTGCCCTGTCCGGTCAGGGGACTGGGGCTCCAAGACTCAGTAGTGGTTACCCGGCCGAGTGGTGGGGACCCTGATGCTAATTCACCCCCTGAACTGTGCTATTCCAGAGGACTTGTGGCAAGGGGGTGTGGCCTCCCTCCCAGATAGATGGAGGGACAGTTGTAACCGCTTTACACAAACCTTCAGGAGTTCAAGTACTCCTCTATACTGTGAGAGAAGGAAGAGGGTACTTACCTAGTACTTTCTCTCAGTCCTTGCAGGGTTCACTGGCTCCTCTGTAGAGAGGCACAGCGTGTCTTGTACTGTTTCCCTTTCCTTGTAGACTAGCTACAAGTTGGCCATCATTGGATCTTATCCAAGCACCTATCATAGTTTGGGCATTAATCTAAATAAACAATACGAGTAGAAAGTCTTGTAAGCACATGATCTCTACAGCAAAATCTGTCTCTACATTTTCTCAATTCCCCTGAATAAAACAATATAATTCATGTTTTTTAAAATGCAATTACTGTATTCTTCCCAGTTGGATAGAGTGCAGTTACCCACAATGGAAGGCCTCTGACTACTGAAGCTCTTGGGGTCTTATTTGAATCTTCACCATTCTGGGACATATAGAATGAATTGGTTGCAAGAAACATGTCTCCTGTTGGCCATGAGACTACATTTTTTCCTCTCTCATGAGGATCTTTGCCATGTTGACAGGGTATTTGTCACCTCCAGTTTAGAATGCTGTGTCTCACTCAGTGTGAAGGAGGAAGGTAGTTGCCACCAGGAAACTGAAGTTCCTACAAAGAGTGTTATTCCTCCAGGAATGCCTAGAATCATAGAATATAAGGGTTGGTAGAGACCTCAGGAGGTCATCTAGTCCAACCCCCTGCTTAAAGCAGGACCAACCCCAACTAAATCATCCCCAGCCAGGGCTTTATCAAGCCTGACCTTAAAACCTCTAAGGAAGGAGATTCCACCACCTCCTTAGGTAACCCATTCCAGTGCTTCACCACCTCCGAGTGAAAAAGTTTTTCCTAATATCCAACCTAAACCTCCCGCACTACAGCTTGAGACCATTATTCCTTGTTCTGTCATCTGCTACCGCTGAGAACCATCTAGATCCATCCTCTTTGGAACCCCCTTTCAGGTAGTTGAAAGCAGCTATCAAATCCCCCCTCATTCTTCTCTTCTGCTGACTAAATAATCCCAGTTCCCTCAGCCTCTCCTCATAAGTCATGTGCTCCAGCCCCCTAATCATTTTCATTGCCCTCCACTGAACTCTTTCCAATTTTTCCACATCCTTCTTACTGTAAAGAAGGATCCTTCTTGGAGTGTGGGGCCCAAAACTGGACACAGTACTCCAGATGAGGCCTCACCAATGCCAAATAGAGGGGAATGATCAGCAGCCAGCAAACAGAGCGGCTAACGGGAGTTTCAGAGGGAGTTCTGTTGGAGGAGCAGGTTTTTGTAGTTTGTGGATTGTATTGTGTAGTTTGTGTGTGTGTGTGGAGGCTGCTAGGGGCCGTGTGCTGGGAGAGCAGCTGAGCCCTGATTGGGGGCGGGGGGAGGGCTTATAAAAGTAGCCAGTCAGTCAGGCAGTGGCACAGCAGCCAGCAAACAGAGTGGCTAACAGGGGAGTTTCAGAGGGAGTTTCCAGGGGGAGGTTGCAGGGGAGGCTAAGACAGAGAAACCAACAAGCTTGACAAGGTAGTGGGCGGTGCTCTGCCAGCGGCCCGGTGCCTGTTGGGGGTCCGTGCTGTGGTGTGTGGGTTGGACTGCCTAGCACGAAGTGAGAAGGCCATGACTGATACAGAGGGAGCAGTGAAAGACACAATGAGGATGACTGGATGTGGAAGCTGCGGCATGTACATGATTCTGGAGGGAGCGCCTGAAAAGGGTTACGTCTGCATGAAGTGCCGCCTGATTGATAGAGCTGATGGAAGAAAAGATCCGAGGACTGGAGATGCAGGTGGAAACTTTGGTTGAGTTTAGAAGGGGATTTGAGCAGACGATGGAACACAGACACGAGGGGGCTGAAGGGATAAGCTCAGATGTGCAGATGGAAGCAGGACCAAAGAATTCTGAGGAGGGACTGCTGGGTGAGGAAAGTGGACGGTGGAAGCATCTGACTAAGAGAACCAGGCAGAGGAAAAGATGGGCCAGTGAAGGAAATAGAACTCAGGAACAGGTTTGCAGAGTTGGATAATGAAGAAGGGGCACAGCAGGTGTCCTGAGAGGGAGAGGGCAAGGAAAAAGAGAAGAGCAGCTAGTCCTGCAGAAGGAGGGAGGATCAATGAGGCAACACCAAATATGAGCCCAGGAGGATTGCACAGGCGAATGGGAATCGAGAGGACTGCAGCCATGGGTGCAGGGATAGACTGGAGAATCACACTGTTCCAGGAAAAGCAGGTCTACGTGATTGGAGACTCCTTACTGAGAAGAATTAGACAGGCCTGTAACTAGACCTGATCAGGAGAACAGAAGGTGTGCTTCTGCGGGTGCTAAGATACAGGATTGGACCTGAGGCTGAAAAGTCCTAGCGGGAGCGGGAAGATCCGTTAATCGTCTTCATGTGGGACAAATGATACGCTAGATACTCGCTGGACTGTATCAAGGAGACTATGCAGGTTGGGGAAGACGCTTAAGGAAATGAGGCTCAGGTGATCTTCAGTGGGATTCTGCCAGTTCTAGAGAAGGCAACAAAGGTGTGGACAAGATTATGGTGATCAACAGATGGCTCAGGCAGTGTGCTATAAGGAGGGCTTTGGGATGTACGGTCATTGGAGCATTTACGGACAGAAGACTGTTCTCTTGGATGGACTTCACCTGAGTAAGGAGGGAAATAGACTTCTAGGATGAGGGCTCGCGACTGATTAAGAGAGCTTAAACTAGGAATTTGGGGAGATGGTTGGGAATTCCAGGAGATCTCCACGCCGGAATTTAACCTTGAAAGGGAAGTAAACAAAGTAAGAGGGGATACAGTCATGGACCAAAGAATTGACATAAGGAGAAGGTGGCGTGTAGATACCAGACTAACAGGTGATGCTGGTGGTAGAATGTCTGTGCATAACAGTGTAAAAGATGTCAGTGACGCAAACGCCAAAAATTAAAATGTCTGTACACTAATGCGAGGAGCCTAAGGAACAAGGTGAGAACTGGAGCTACTGGTCCAGGAAGTGAAACCGGATATATATAAATAAAGAAACATGGTGGAATAGTTAGTCATGACTGGAGTACGTATTGAAGGCTATGTGCTGTTTAGGAAAGACAGAGAAAGGCAAAGGTGGTGGAGTAGCAATTTGTACGTCAATGATGAAGTTTAACTGTAAAGAAATAAAAAGTGATGGAATGGATAAGACAGAGTCTGTCTGGGCAAAAATCACATTGGGAAAAGAAAGCTACTAGAGCCTCCCTGAGATAGTGCTTGCGGTGTGCTACCGACCGCTGGATCTGATTTGGATATGGATAGAGACCTCTTTAATGTTTTTAAGAAAGTAAACACTAAGGGAAATGTGTGATCATGGGAGACTTCAACTTCCCAGATATAGACTGGAGGACAAGCGCTTGCAAGAATAATAGGGCTCAGTTTTTCTGGATGTGATAGCGGATGGATTTCTTCACCAAGTAGTTGAAGACCAACAAGAGGGACGCATTTTTAGATTTGGTTTTGGTGAGCATGAGGACTTGTAGAAGAATGGTTGTAGGGGACAACCTTGGTCAAGTGATCATGAGCTAATTCAGTTCAAACTAGATGGAAGGATAACAAAAATAGATCTGGGATAGGTTTTTGACTTCTCAAGGGCTAACTTTAAAGATTAAGGAAATTAGTTAGGGAATTGGATTGGACTGAAGAATTGTGGATCTAAATGCGGAGGAGGCTGGAATTACTTTGTCGCAGCTGCAGAAACTATCGGAAGCCTGCATCCCAAGAAAGGGGAAAAAAACATAGGCAGGAGTTGTAGACCTAGCTGGATGAGCATCATCTCAGAGAGGTGATTAAGAAAAGCAGAAAGCCTACAGGAGTGGAAAAAGTGGGATTAGCAAGGGAAGCTACTTAGTGAGGTCAGAACATGTAGGGATAAAGTGAGGAAGGCTAAAAGCCGTGTAGAGTTGGACTTGCAAGGGAATTAAACCAATAGTAAAAGGTTCTATACCACATAAATAAGAAGAAAACAAAAAGAAGTGACGCTATACACTGAGGATGGAATGGAGGTTAAGATAACCTAGGCGGCATGGCCCAATATCTAAATAAGTACTTTGCCTCAGTCTTTAATAAGGCTAATGAGGAGCTTAGGGATGATGGAAGGATGACAAACGGAATGAGGATATGGAGGTGGATATTACCACATCTGAGGTAGAAGCCAAACTTGAACAGCTTAATGGGACAAAATCGGAGGGCCCAGACAATCTCCATCCAAGAATATTAAAGGAACTGGCGCATGAAATTGCAAGCCCATTAGCAAGAATTTTTAATGAATCGGTAAACTCAGGGGTTGTACCGTACGACTGGAGAATTGCTAACGTAGTTCCTATCTTCAAGAAAGGGAAAAAAAGTGATCCGAGGTTTCAGCGCACCAGGGAGATGGGGCGCAATTGTTTACTATAAACTTGGAAAATAGGAGGAATGGGGAGCTTGAATGTTAGAACTATACTGTACCACATGCTGTAATTGAGTGGGCATTTAGGAATACTGGTTATTCAAAGGGGAGACTCCAACGGAGTGATCGGTGAGCGTGAAGGGTAGAACTTGCCTTCTTGGCTGGAAGGGAGGGCTACTAGTGGAGTTTTCCCTCAAGGTGTCGGGTTTTGGGACCAATCTTATACTTAAACTATTTGTTACTGACTTGGCACAAAGAGTGGAATGTTGCATAATAACTAGCTACGGTTTTGGCTGGAGATGTCACCGCAAAGCTGGGGGGTATTGCTATATAGCGAGGAGAGGACTCCGGCGATATCACATACAGGAGACTCCTGGTGACACATGACCTTGTAGAACTGGTGAAGTAATTAGTAATGAGATTACACTATTAATAGTGAAACGTGCAAGGCTGCATTGCACTTTAGGGAATTACTCACTAAGTGTTTAGATATACCTGGGCGAACGGATCTCAGTTGTGACACAACAGAAGAGGAGGCAAGGACCTTGGAGTCATTAGATCTTCGAATCGAGGATGACTAATGAGCGACCAAATCGTACTTGGTCCGCTTTAAAAGCAAATGGGTTTTAGGATGCATCAGGCGGAGGTATTTCCAGCCAGAGATAGGAGGATGCTTAGATGGACCGTTTTGGTATAAGGCACTGGTGAGCATCACCTGGATACTGTGTGCGAGACATATTGCTTGGTTCTCTATCGCTTTATTAGGAAGAATTGAAGTTCACTACTGGATACAAGGTTCTCAAGATGCGCACATGGCTACTCATTGGATGATCCTGTAGGATGAAACTCTCCATTTTGAAAGGATGACTTCAGGAGCTTGCCCGCCTGTTTTAGTGCTAGCTCCAAAAGAGAAGGGCTAGTGGGGATATTGCATTGCTCATTTATGTATAAAAAATCAGGGACCTTTAACAATTATGGGAGGTAAGCGATCTTTGATTTTTAAGACGTTCAGGTACTTAGTTAGCACACCCCGCAATCGAGAGAAAAGATAAACTGGACCATGTTCAAGGAGTTTTAGACTGATAGTTAATAGATCTGAGGGTTTTCTAACCATCTTGGGGAGTTGAGTTCTGGATAACGTCCTTCGGGTAGGGTCAATATTCTAAAACTTTAGAGTAGTGTGGAGGCGGCAATAGAAGACTTAAGTCTGGGACTTTGGCTTTAAGACTAAGCTTGATACGTTTATGGAAGGGATGGTATGATAGGATAGTTTAATTTTGGCAATTGATTTTGGATTATCAGCAGATAAGTCTGCTGAATGGTCTGCGATGGGATGTTGGATGGGATGGGATCTGAGTTACTGCAGAGAGTTCTTTCCTGAGTGCTGGCTGGTGAATCTTGCCCACATGCTCAGTGTTTAGCTGATCGCCATATTTGGGGTTGGGAAGGAATTTTCCTCCAGGGCAAATTGGCAGAGGCTGTGGAGGTTTTTCGCTTTCCTCTGCAGCGTGGGGCATGGGTTGCTTGCTGGTGGACTCTCTCTGCAGCTTGAGGTCTTCAAACCACAATTTGAAGACTTCAATAACTCGGACATAGGTTAGGAGGTGTTACAGATGTAGATGGGTAGGGTTCTGTGGCCTGCTTTGTGCAGGAGGTCAGATTAGATGATCATATTGGTCCCTTCTGACATGTGAGTCTGAGTCCCTCGATCTGGTGACAATGCTCCTACTTATACAGCCCAAAATGCCATTAGCCTTCTTGGTAACAAGGGCACACTGACTCATATCCAGCTTCTTGTCCACTGTAACCCCTAGGTCCTTTTCTGCAGAACTGCTGCCTAGCCATTCGGTTCCTAGTCTGTAGCAGTGCATGGGATTCTTCTGTCCTAAGAGGAGGACTCTGCACTTGTCCTTTTTGAACCTCATCAGATTTCTTTTGGTCCAATCCTCTAATTTGTCTAGGTCCCTCAGTATCCTCTCTCTACCCTCCAGCATATCTACCACTCCTCCCAGTTTAATGTCAGCTGCAAACTTGCTGAGGGCGCAGTCCACGCCGTCCTCCAGATCATTAATGAAGATATTGAGCAAAACCCATTGAGCCCAGTGATCTAGCCAGCTTTCTGTCCACCTTATAGTCCATTCATCCAGCCCATATTTCAACTTACTGGCAAGAATACTGTGGGAGACTGTATCAAAAGCTTTGCTAAAGTCAAGGCCTACTACCCAAACACGCAGGTACAGACACAGTAATCCATGAGCTCCACTGGCTGCCAGTCTTTGAGACTAAATTTAAAGGCCTAGTGCTGATCAACAAGGTACATAAATTGACTCACTGTGAATTATCGTTATTCATAATCTTCAAAGGCAGCTACGCTACACAGTGCTGCTTCAACTAGACTGGTTGAGAATAAGATTTTCTGGTAAATCAGATTCAAGCTGAGGAGCACCTTACCCAACTCTGACCATGGTCAAATACAAACCCCACCTCTTAGAAACGGAGTATTCTCTGTGACATTACACCCCATATTCATAGAAATATTGCTATGATATGAATATGGCATAACTATATTTTTTATGCAAGATGGGTCATGTGAGGTATCATTGAAAAGGTTATGATCTACTGAATGCGTTTATCCAATTTGTATGAATGTATCACTTCTGTATCTAAAGTTAGGAATATTGACTATATAACAATTACAACTGTCTGCGTACTTTGGGGGGGAACGCTCACAAGATATTAGGCAATCAGCCTCAATGGGCCATTAGGAAGAACGATAAGACCTCAAAGATACTAGTCTCCCGCCTTCCTGAGAAGCTTCCTGGGATGTTGCTTTGACACTGCAGGGTCATCTGATGGTATCTCCTGGTACGGAGTACCACATTGGACACAGCTGGTATTTTTCCACTGGAAACAAAGGATTCCCTCCTCATGTAAATCCTGCTTAAGGCTGGGAAGTAAGTCAATCAGAGCTCTTCTCCATTGCCTCCCTGCCCAAGAAGGAAGACTGCTGAAAGCACATGAAGAGACAAAGGAACTAAGCTGGTGAAAAGTGAGGGCTGAGTCCAGGCTGAGACAGGGGTCTAGTCTGTAAAGAAACATAACTGGAACTCTAAGCTGCAGAAACTCTGCAACCTGCCAAAAACATTTAGGGTGAGAGAGTACATTTTGTGACCTGTTTCTTTAGTGAATTAAGCATAGGTTGCCTGTTTTGTTTTGTTTTGCTCAGAAATCTGCTTTCTTCTGTTTGCTATTCCTTATAATCACTTAAAATTTACTTTTTGTAGTTAATAAATGTATTTCTTGTTTATTCCAAAACCCAGTTGGTGTAATTCATACTAGGGTGGACAAAAGTTGTGCATATCTCCCTTCACGTGGAGGGGGGGCAATTTTTATGAGCTTGCGTCATACAGGTCTCTCTATACAGTGCAAGACAATATTATTTTGGGGTTTACACTCCAGATGGTGTGTGCACCGGGGTGCTGGCCATTCCCCTAGCTGAATCCTCCTACACAGACAGAACTGATTTCAGTCTGTGTGTGCAGCTGGAAATGGCCTTGCCTGGATGTGTGCTGAAAAGGGGCTTGTGGGCCTGGCACAGCAACCCCGTGCAAGGGAAACCCAGGCTGGTAGGACTGGTGGGACATCCAGTGGCATTCCCATAGGGGGATCCAACCTGTCGTGGTCTCAATACTAGACCACAGTTATCGAGATTGTGGGAGAGAATAGAAAACTGGAAAAAAGAAAAAGGCATGGCAGAGGAGGGGGAAGCATACTGTGAGCAATGGAGTAAAGATTCTGCCATTAGAGCACATGTATTTGTGTTATCAGTGTATAGGCGCCACAGTACTAGAAGCCTTTAAAAAACCGTTAAAAACTTGGGTAAGTGAACAAGGTAAGGGAGTATATTTTCCAGCATCTTGGAACATATACTTTACAGATAACATCCTCAATAGCTCAATAATTTATAGCAATGGCAAAGAGACAAATCATACTTCCAGGGTGAGCCAAAAAGGCAAATAATGAGGACAAAGAAAATAATCTGCTTTTCAGGTTGCACATTTCCTTGAAATGGAGATATTTTGCAGTAGAACCGTCTCACAGAGAAGGCGTTTCAGACTGAAGAGTCGTAAAGACTCCTGGGGAATTCCTTTGTGGTGTTTCCTTATCTGCTTTGAGAAAGGGACTTTGACAGAATGAGGAGGTTGTGTGAAGGGTGAGACTCAGCGCTTACAGTAGATTCCTTTTGAAAATGATCCCAAGTGGGTAACTTCCAAAAATAGAATTGCAAACTCCGGAATTCTTACATAGCTTCAGAAAAAGCCTTACAAGGGTGAACTCTTAAAATCACTTACAGCAGGAGTTCTATATTTCAAAATGCACCCAAAGCTTCTTAAAATTTGTAATTTTAGAAAAAAATTCAATTCTTAATGTAATTTTTTTGTTATTACTACTTAAAAGCTATCAACGAAGGACACTGCCAATGAGGAAGAGAGGGCGAGTGCTGCCTCCACATCATGCTCTTACTATCCTCCAACCTTACAAGTTTAGAGTTTTGTAAATTTGGTGAAGACCCAAGGCCTCTGCTGGATTACCTTTCCCCCCCACTCCCCCAATGAGGAAAGTCAGTGTGTTTGCTTTGAGAGTGTCTAATACAACTTTATGCCTATCACGAGGACTGGACTGTTTCAAGGGCTGGCAGGGATCCTGAGGTACTTTATGGCTCATGCTGTTAATTATTTATGCCACAGCAGTGCCTGAAGGCCCCAGCTGAGATTGGGGTGCCATTGTGCTAGGGACTGTACATTATACAGAGTAGGAGCCTGTCCCTGCCTTGGAAAGTTTGCAATCTGAATAGAGAATATAAAAGGTGGAAGGGAAACAGGAAACAAAGTGGTGACTTGACTTGTCCAGGGTTACACAGCAGCTCTGTGGATGAGCTGGAATAAATCCAAGTCTCGTGAGTCCCAGTCATTGTTCTTGTCTACAGGACCATGCTGCCTCTCCTCTTAGGCAGCGGCTGCAGTCCATAGGCTGGGTTGGTGGGTGTACATTTCCTGAGTTCTGTTTTTTTGGGTGCTGAAATCTCTGGGACCTTGCCAGTGACAGGAGAATGCCATGGAAACTTTATCAGTTAAAATTCCTTAACATTCACATCCCGTACATGAGGTACTCTCATATGGGACACTAGAACAGCGTTACTCGGAGAAGCCAAATATCTTCTTGAAATTAACCTCAGTGCCTAATACTGACTTGTAGGGATACTAAGAAATGAAGCTCATAGCAAATGTGCAATTTAGGGTAAAATATTTTATTCTGTATCTGACATGCATCTGACAAAGTGGGTATTCGCCCATGAAAGCTCATGCTCCAAAACGTCTGTTAGTCTATAAGGTGCCACAGGATTCTTTGCTGCTTTTACAGATCCAGACTAACATGGCTACCCCTCTGATATTTTATTCTAATATTCCATTCTTTCTTGCTCACAACCATTTGAGGAGTGGGTGAATTAAGACTGACTTCATTCAAAACACAGTTGTGCCATGCAAATAAAGTATTCCTGTGAACCTGCTTCCTCATTACTGGGTACCTTCTCTCTACCTTAGCTGAGCTGGAGAGGAAGGATCTAGCCACCGGAGGGAACTCTGAGCAAGGAGACTATAATCCACATCATAAAGAAAAGGAAATCAAGTAACATCCTGAGAAGAGCTGGTCAGGAAAATGCCTATTTGTTGAACCTTCATGGAAATTTATCAGTTGGTGGCAACAACAGAGTAAGAGCTCTCAGGCTCAATTTTGGTTTTAAAGTTTTTGAAACAAAATGTTTTGATTATTTCAAAATGATTTTTTAAAATTTTCTCTTCTGTGAGGAAATTTAGAAAATTGTGCTTCTGAAATGGAAGAAAATTCTCCCCCAGCATTTTGGAATTTCTTGTGCAATGGAAATTCCAGCTTTTGACCATTTCTCGTTCTGAGGTCAGATTCAGAAGGGACCAAGCTTCAGGGAAAATAGTAGTTGCTTGCTTACTGGCTGTGAAGGGGCGGCCAGGTAACTGGTAGCCTGAAATTTGGGACTGAAAGGCTGAGAGTAGTGCAGAAAAGTAGTCTGGTGCTGGCAGGTGCCAGCAGTAGCCACAGCAGGATGGTATAGGGTAGTAGGTGGCAAGCAGGAGTCATGGGAGCAACTGCATGTGGGCAGCTAGATGACAGTGAAGAGGAAACTCTAATGCTGTTCTTTAGTCTTCCTGTCCCTATAGTGGATTGTCCCATAGGACTGGGTTTGGAACTATTGTTTTGATCTTTATTGTGGTTGTAACTTAATCATTGTGCCTAGGGTAATTTCACCTTTTAGTTTCTGGCAGCTCTAGTAATCTGAGCATTTATGGAAACCCACTAAGAGCTAGAGCAGGGGAGAGCAAACTATGGCTCGCAGGCCGGATCCGGCCCATCAGGGCTTTCAAGCCATCCCGTGGGGTTTAGGGTGCGGGGTGCAGGAGGGGTGCGGGCTCCGGCCTGGTGCCGCTTACCTCAAGCAGCTCTGGGATGGCAGAAGCGCACAGTGGGACTAAGGCAGGCTCCCTGCCTGCCTTGGCCCCACACTGTTCCTGGAAGCATCCGGCACCACATCCCTGCAGCCTCTGGGGAAGGGGGAGAGGGCACAGGGCTCTGTGCGGTGTCTTCGCTGCTAGCACCGCTACCCACAGCTCCCATTGGCCGGGATCAGGGAACCGTGGCCAATGGGAGCTCCAGAGATGGTACCCGCAGGCAAGGGTAGTGTACAGCAGAGCCACCTGCCCCACCCCACCCCCAGAAGCCACTGTCAGACATACTGGCCACTCCTAGGAGTGGTGCAGGGCCAGGGCAAGAAGAGAGCTTGCTTTAGCCCCACTGTGTGCTGCTGCCACCCCAGAGCCGCTTGAGCTAAGCGGTGCCGGCCCAGAACCCACACCCCTCCTGCATGTCACACCCCAAACCCCTGCCCTGAGCCCTCTCCTGCACCCGCACCGCTCCTGCACCTCAACCCCTTGCCTTGAGCCCCTTCCTGCACCCCGCATCCCCTTCCACACCCCACACCCCAATCCCCTGCCCCAGCCCTACATTCATGGCCCTGCATACGATTTCCCCACCCAGATGTGGCCCTCAGGCCGAAAGGTTTGCCCACCCTTGGGCTAGAGCCTAGTGCTTGAAGAACTTATAGTGCTTGTCTCCAAGCCATGGAACTTACAGCATGGTACTAAATATCTGCAGGTGTACCCCAACACTCGCAATGACACCTTGCAGTGGGGTTGGTTACAGCATTATTCAGTATGTCATGGAGGATAATGGGGGTGTACCAGAGATGAATGTGATCTCTTTTGTCCGATTTAGATGTAATGGGCCAGATTCAACAATATCAGAGCCCCAGACATCCTGCAGAAATGATCAGCTGCATGCCATTCTAGCGGATGCCCCTGCAGCAATGCCACCCGTTGCTTCCCTTCTCCATCACTCCTCTTGGGCTACCATGGCAGTTATCCCCCCATTTGTATGATGAAGTAATAAAGAATGCATGAATAAGAAACAACACTGACTTTATTGCCTCTGCAAGCAGAGCTCAAAGTGGGGAGGGGAGGCGGTTGGCTTACAGCAAATTAGAGTGAACTACCATTCTGCACTTGCTCAGCCTATAGCTGAAAATGGGAATCTATGACAAGCGCTAGGATAGAAGCACAGGTAGGACTGAATCTCCATTTGTGTGTGGGCCTTTGGTTGACACTGGTAAAATACAAAATATGTTGGGGGACAGTTCTGAATGGCAGCTTAATTTTTTTATTTGCACGAAAATGCAGAGGTCTAAGTATCTGATTGTGAGTCCTGGTAGCAAGGGGTGGGTTGCAGCCGCGCGATGCTGCTGACTGGGGAGAGCAGCCTGAGGCAGAAGCCTCCAGCTGCCATGATATTCCAGGCAGGACTGAATCTCCATTATACAAGACTTAAAGAAGAGAAGGACCTGGAGTCATTCCCATTTTTACCCAGGCGCCCCTGGCTGACCTCACCGAGGCCAGCCAGGAGCACTCACAGGACGACAATGACGTATACCAGTCCTACTGTACCGTCTGCCATCCGTAAGGGAAGGGAAGAGGATGCTGCTGCATAGCACTGCAGCACCGCATCTGCCAGCAGCATCCAGTACACATACGGTGACATTGGAAAAAGGCAAGAAATTATTTTTTTTCCCTTTGCTTTCCTGGAGGGACTGACGACATATACCCTGAACCACCTGGGACAATGTTTTTGACCCTTCAGGCTTTGGGAGCTCAGCCAAGAATTCAAATGGCTTTGGAGAGTATAGGAACTGTGGGATAGCTACAGTCGTCAGTCGCCCCTCCCTCCGTGAGTGTCCATTTGATTCTTTGGCTTTCTGGTACGCTTGTCTCAGCTCCTGAAGTTTCACGCAGCACTGTATTGAGTCCCTATTGTGGCCTCTGTCCATCATAGCTTGGAGATTTTTTCAAATGTTTTGGCATTTCGTCTTTTGGAACGGAGTTCTGATAGAACAGATTCAGCTCCCCATACAGAGATCAGATTTAGTATCTCCCGTATGGTCTATGCTTTTGATTCTGGGACTGCATGGTCACCTGTGCTGAACGGCGCTCCACAGGAAATAAAATTCAAAAGTTTGCAGGGCTTTTCCTGTCTACCTGGCCAGTGCATCCAAGGTCAGATTGCTTTCCAGAGCAGTCACAATGGTGCACTGTGGCATAGCTTCCGGAGGCCAATACCGTCGAATTGTGGCCACACTAACCTAATTCGAAATGGCATTACTGATTTCAGCACTACTCCCCTCGTCGGGGAGGAGTACAGATATCAATATTAAGAGCTCTTTATATCGAAATAAAGGGCTTCGTTGTGTGGACAGGTGCAGGGTTAACTCGGTTTAATGCTGCTAAATTCGAGATAAATGTGTAGTGTAGACCAGGCCTTTGTTTACGTTGGCCGTCCACCAATGAATTGTGGGAGAATTTCTGTCCTGGGCTTTTGGGGCTGGGGGGGAGGGAATTATGAGAAGGCATTGGAGGACCATCAGTGCTTGAGTGTCCTCATTGCTAAGTGGCTGGATTAGCAACCTGAGTGAAAGCAGAACTTTCTAGTCAAGTTTCCTAGCCCAGGTTGATAGCACTAATAAACGCAAGTGAAAGGGTTTTACATGGGGATGGGAGAGCAGTTGGTGGCAACAACAGAGTAAGAGCCTGGGCTAACTCAGCAGTGAAGACAGACCCCCCAATGTATACTTTTGGGTATCTTAAAAGTTAAAAGCACAGGGGGGAAAAGATGGGTATGATGTTAAAATTTGAAATGACTGTCAACTCATTTTTATTCACACTATCAACCAGCTCATCTCTTCCACATTTAAAACCAAACAAAAATTGCCATCAGAACTTTTTATAACCGGAAAAGAGTTTGCTGTTGCCAATTTATTTTACATACAAGATCATAGAATATGAGGATTGGAAGGGACCTCAGGAGGTTATCTAGTCCAACCCCCTGCTCAGAGCAGGACCACCAGACAGATTTTTGCTCTAGATTCCTACATGGCCCCCTCAAGGATTGAACTCATAACCCTAGGTTTAGCAGACTAATGCTCAAACCACTGAGCTATCCCTCATCCCAAGGTACTTTGACACTACAGTAATGAAGAGCAGTGCAAATCCCTCAGGTATGTAGCTAGATTTCATTACATGCTACATATGCTGATTGAAACACTGGGATACAGGCTACAATTCTATTTTTTTTTGCGTTTGCTAATTTGTACACACTGTGAGACAGGGAATTCTAAATAGCTTACTCTGAGTTCTTATTAAAATGATTAATGACATTTTACCAGGCATGGGAGAGAATCTTAGCATTCATGTGGCCAGAAATATTGTCTTCTGCAAATATATAATTGTTGACGACTGTGCTAACCCTGTGGGTTCACACAATTCATCTCTGGTGAAAGCATCCTAACCCAAACTGATTGGGATGAGGGTCTGGGAAGAGAGAAAACTACCCCTCTGTCTACTGTAGAGATGTACCCAAGATAAGGAGGGGTTAAAAGTTGAGTTTTCTTGGCAGGTGGCCCTTAATGCCTTGCAAAATACTCCAGCATGAGGTTTACAAACTGCTGCCCTTCCCTTGGAAAAAATGGGAAGTCAGAGAAAAGTGAGAGCATACAGAGCCTAATTCAGCAAGGTGCTTAAACATATGTTTAATTTTAAGCACAGGAATAGTCTCAGTGAAGTCACTGTGGCCCAAATAGCTGGCAATGTGAATTTATTTATATTTTCGATTGTTTTACATTCCTTTTATTTGATACAGTTTGGCTATGTAAGAAGCACTTTGCCTGAACCCTGGGGTAGAAAGCCCATCCTTGTACTTGATATTTTAACATTATTATTAATTATTACTATCTGACCTAGGAGCTTCAGTCATGAACCAGGTCCCTGTTGTGCTAGGCGATGTATAAACACAGAGCAAAAGGACAGTCCTTGCCCAAGAGAGGTTACACTACAGAAGCTCCCCAACTTACGCAAGTGTTCTGTTCCGGAACGCCTTGCGTAAGTCGGGAACATATCTCCAACAATTATGTGCAAAAAAAAAACAAACTTATGGAACTTTTTCTGTAAGTTTGGATTTCTGTAAGTTGGGTTTGCGTAACCCAGGGAACATCTGTATAAGCATAAGATGAGACAGCAGCTGGATATAGACAGATGGGGGAGTACAAGGAAACAATGAGACAATATTGATCAGCAAAAACGAACCCCAAAATGACAAAGCTAAGCAGATGCGGTAGCATTGAACCAACCGCTTCTTGCTGCCGCTGCCAAAATAGTATAATCTGATTTACAGGAACAAATGAAATAGAAACCTGCAACCTCATGAACATGCCTGGTATTTTGTATACATGTATTATATGTGTGTATACCACACACAGCCTAAGGCAACTGGACAAGTGAGAGAACTGAAAAGCGTGGAAGGAATCCCTGGATCCTGAATTAACCATGTCTGAGTTATGATAGCACAGGGGTGGCCAGCCTGTGGCTCTGGAGCTGCATGTGGCTCCTTGCATAGGTGCTGACTCTGGGGCTGGAGCTATAGGTGCCAACTTTCCACTGCTCAACCCCGGGCCCTGCCACCTCTCCACCCCTTACCCCAAGGCCCCTGCCTGTTCCCTGAGCCTGCTGCACCCTTGCTCCTCCCCCTTCCATCCCAGAGCCTCCTATACACTGTGAAACAGCTGATCATGGGAGGAAGGAAGCATGGGGAGGAAGGGAGAGCTGGTGATCAGCAAAGCTGCTGGCGAGCAGGAGGTGCTGGGGGTAATGAGGGGGAAGTTTGATGGGGGTGCTGATGTATTACTGTGGCTCTTTGGCAATGTATCTTGGTAAATTCTGGCTCCTTGTCAGGCTTGGGTTGGCCACCCCTGCAATACCATATGCTGGAGTTCCAGATGGTACTTTTTATTTTATTATGTCACTGTTGTTGTGGGTTGCTGATGTCCTCTGAGTGGTAAAAATAAAGATGAAAACTATTATGGCGGGGAGGGATAGCTCAGTGGTTTGAGCACTGGCCTCCTAAACCCAAGGTTGTGAGCTTAGCCCTTGAGGGGGCCACTTAGGGATCTGGGGCAAAATCAATACTTGGTCCTGCTAGTGAAGGCAGGGGTCTGGATTCAATGACCTTTCAGGGTCCCTTCCAGCTCTATGAGATAGGTATATCTCCATGTATTTAGATCCCAATCCAGCAAAGATTTATGCACATGTTTAACTCTCCTCATGTGAGTAGGCCTGTGGACTTCAATATGACTACTTGAGTGTGTAAATTTAATCCTACTCTTACAGACTGGCCCATGTTACGAGCTGGGGTGCATGATTCCCAGCTTGCATAGACATACTTATGCCAGCTCTCATCTGAACTAGCATGCTAAAAATAGTAGTGTGGCTGCGGTAGTGTGGGCAGTGGCAGCACAGGCCAGCCACTCTGAGTGGATACCCATGGGCTACAAGCGAGTTTGTACTCAGGTCAGCTCGTCCATGGTGCTGCGGCCACTCCCCATGGTTATACTACTATTTTTAGCATGTTAGCTCAGATGAGAGCTCAAGCAAGTATGTCTGTGCGAGCTGGGAATCGCACTCCTAGTTTGTAGTGTAGACATAGTAGCAGTGTTTGCCTCAGGGCCGGAATGAAAGCTCATTTCAGTACACAGAAAGTTGCTTAAATTGGCTTTGGATCAGGACCTTAGTGATTTACTGGCCATCACTGAAAGCCCAGTCACTCACATCATGAAAAAGGCCAGGACTTCACTCCAATGGCATCAGCAAAATGTTTTGCTTGCTGAGCTCTAAATGGGCAGCCTTTGTGGATGGAATGCTCTAATTCCACCCCATTCCAGTGCCTCGGAGGACAAAGAAGAGCACCGTACATGGAGCTTAGCTCACGGGGGAAGAGTGGAGAATTCTGACTGAATAAGGGACAGAAACTATCATACTGAAAGCTGCTGTAATTGAAAATGCAGCAGCTGAGAGGTAGAAAAGGAGAAGAAATGATTGTCCATATAAGTGGGTTTTAAGCACAAGTCAGCCAAGTGAGACAGAGAGACTTTTTAAATAAAGTTCTTGCTTGAAATGAATGTGCTAATGCAGATAATACCAGAGCAAAGCAAGGAACAGGAAGAGAGGGTTAGCCTTGCTGACTAACTTTGGAGAGCGAATTTGCTCTTTATAAATATTTACATAGTTAAGAAATTTAGAGAACTGTATGTTGTTACCTAAATTTTCAGCAGTGCATGTACCATGTGCAGTCCTGCCAGTCATGCTCACATCCAAGCTAGGACTGGTGCACACTGGGCATTTTGCATGTGCAAGTCAGAGCTTAGTTAAGATTGGGTATAGGGGTGGTACTAGGGCCAGACAAGCAGGGTGATGGCCCTGGGTGCCAACTTCCAGGGGGTACTGAACTGCTGTGCTGCTCAGCTTTTTCTAGATGTTGTGTGTGGCGTTTTTTGGGCTCAGCCACCTGGGAAGGGAGGTTGGGGTAAAAACATTTTCTTCTGCCTGGACCAGGAAAATGGCTAGGGCTGCTCCTGACTGGGCCTGTGTCTTTAAATCTATAAAACACTCTATGTCAAATTGATTTTGCTTAAGGCTGGAGCAGAAGTCAAAGTGGAAAGCCATAAGTACTTTAACATCAGAGGCCATAACCTTAGGAGAGATTGGACCAATCTTATTCAGTGAGAAGTGACAGCGTCCTCTGTACTGTACAAGGCAGACAGAGCCTCTGACATGAGAAGTTTAGTCTTACCACATTTCTTGGAAATATGAAATTATTTTTATTCCAGTATTCTAGAGAGCAGTCAGAGTCAGGAACCTATTGTGCTAAGCACTGGACAAACGTATGCCACAGTCCCAACCCTGAAGCTCTTACAATCTAGTTGAAAATGGGAGGCAACATGTGAGTGTAAGGGGGGGTGGGGGGCAGGGGAGGAGAATACAATTATACAATTAATAGTTTAGCTGTGTGCAACAATTTGAAATTACTCATTGTACTGCAGTGGTGCCTAAGGACTCCAGTCAAGGATCAAAGCCCACTTGTGTCAGGCACTGTGCAGAAAAATAACAAAGACTGTGTCAACCCCAAGAGCGTCCAGTGAAGATCTCTGACAGTATGCCACAGGTGAGCATGAGGAGGAGAACAAAAAGTGCTTAGCAGGAAAATGTCTCAGCTTACCACTTGCCTAACCAATGCCAGCTGGAAGTGAAAGTTTAAGCACAGAGTAAAATCATTTTGATATTTTAACTCTGCCTGTTTGTGTATATTTTAATTATTTTGGTCTTTATCTCTTTGTAAAAAGGAAAATCTTATTTCTATTCTTGAACCTCGTCTCTCTTTTTTAAAAGGAAAAAATGTAAATATCCTTTTGTGTTTCATGCTAGAGGTAACCTCAAGTCACAGATACTGATTCAAGAAGATATTAAGTGTGTGTCTAACTTTAGTGGGACTACTCGTGCTAAAGTACCTCGCTTTATCTGGTTTAGAGACGAATCTGTAAGTTCGAGTGAGTTTTCATACTGAATTTTGTTTGGGATCTCCCTGTTTCACACAACTATTTCATGCTTTGGCTATTTTAATCTTTCCGCTTTATGAGTAGGCTTGGAAGGATTCGATTGTTATCAGTAAATGTCAATAAACATTGATTTCACCATAAATACATAAACCGATGAAAAATATTTCCATCAATAATAATTAAAATGTACAGACAGGCAAAATAAGAAAAATCCTGCTTAAGCACTTACTAGAGTTTAAGGATATTTACTTTGTATATTTTGATGAGTGATGTTGACAGTTTGTGTTTAAATGGTTATAAAGCTTTAGCTTTTTGAATCTCACTGTCTACTGTCATTAAATTATCATCTGAATCTCCCCCATGATTTCCTGCAAGCGTGAAAATGTAAATAGATAAAAATCAGGAAAAAAATGCTTAATGCCCATAATTTTGCACAATTGGGAAAATTTAAATGGGTACAAATTTTAAAAGTGCTTTAAAATAAGCATTGATATTATACACTGAAATGTAAAAAAAAATTGAATTCTACCAAGCCTATTTCTGAGTGTGTGTGTATAATCATTAATATTAACACAACATAAACGTGTTAAAAGGTAAGAATATTTCAGGTTAAAGGTATTCATCCTGAAAACGTAAGTTAGATAAAAATGATCTAGATAACAAAAGTGGCAGTATTATATGACAGCAGCCAGAATAAAGCTTGCATGGTTTAGGTGTAATCTTTCAGGAAATTTGGTTTGATATAGTTTTGTAATTCAAAAATAACATGTTAAATGAGAACTTTATTTTTTCACACCAGCTACTGTAGTTAAATAGCCAGCAGCTCTGAAATGCCACCAAGTGGAGATGAGGAGTATGGCAAAGCCTCAGACTGCACCTGAAAAATAAATAAAAAGAGGAAAAAGAAAAGTGGAAGTAGAAACTTTTTGCTAGTAAGGAAAATATTCAGTAGTCCTCTCACTTACTAGACTTCAGATTCTCTTTTGGAATAGTAACTTACATTTACTTTGTTTTTTCCTCAATCTTACGATTTTTTCTGTAATACAGCGTAGACTATTATTAATCAGAGTAATAACATGCCTTCAGTAGAGCTGTGCAAGAACTGGAATTTCTGTTTCACAGGGAATTCCACAATTTGTTTTTGTTCCAGACTTTCAAAAACAGACTTTCAAATTTTCCACAACAAAATTTTTGAAAAATTAATTTGGAGTCAGTCAAAATGTTTAATTTTTGACTTGCTAAATTTTTTTTATTATAAGTATAATATTTAGAAACTAATTCATTTCAAAACAAAAAATCAAAATGTCCTGTTCCAAATGCCATTTTGATGTTGTTAAAACTTTTCATTTTGATTTTTTTCCTAAACAAAATTGCATCAAAGTCAACACATGCTCACAGAAAGTTTCATTTTTGTCAAAACAATATTTTCTGATAGAAAAACACTCAGGTTGAAATTTTTCAACCAGCTCTACCCAATAGTTTTTAAGGTAATTTCAGTGAGGAGAGCATATGATTTAAAATCAATAGAACAATTGCCCTATAATTGTAACAAAATGAGCTATTTTTGCTCAGTAGTATTTACGTAAAAATATTGTTGTTTTTAAGATTTCATAACCACACTTTGTTAATGATAAAAGTAAGTTTTTAAGAAGTTCCTCATCCCAGGCAGCACAGATCTTGGTAAAATTCTACCAGCAGCACTGATGACGCAGGATTTAAAGTGATCCTGGGAGCTGTACACAGTCATGATTATACAAGTTATTGTAGGGTGTCTGTTTGTTAGATAGCAAAATGAGACTGTCACTTGTTACAATTAGGGCTCTTGAGACAGAAGCTTATGGGTAGTCTATATGCTCCGCTGTAGCATGTCTGGTGAAGACTAAAATCACCTCCCTGAGAAGCAGTAGCTAAGTCCCACCGCCTTAGTACTGTCCACACCAGTGCTTAGATCAGTGTAACTTATGTCGCTCAGGGGGTGGCTTATTCACACCCCTGAGCAACATAAATTATACCAGCATAACCTGTAGTATAGACAGCCCCTTGGTAACTGACAGAGAGGGCTGTGCTGAAATTAGTGGCTTCAATTTACACATTCACTGGAACCTTTTCGCCATTTCTGTTCAAATGGATTCATACCTCCTGAGGTTTGCTTTGACTTTCAGGTTTGGCTGCACCCAAAGCTCAGAGTGAAACTAATTCAAATTTTTCCTGGTTTTGGGTGCAAGCCATGTGAAACCACTCACTTTCCCATGGTTTCCACCCAATCCCATAACTCCATCTTTATGCACTGTAAAGTCTTGTTCTAAAAGATTTTTGTGGGGCTCTAGTCAGATAACTTTTTCTAGTAACTGATTAATTGACTGTGACTTATTAAATAACAATGTTGACATTTAAAGGAACATTATTGGCATCTGAGTTGACACCCATTGAAACGAATGGAGCATTTAAAACTTTCAGATCTATTGCATTGGGTATCTCTGCATCAGTTACACCCAGGTCATATTTTGAAGGTTTTCTTTGCAATTATAACACCTTAGCTAAAGACTCAGGCTAGAATCACAAAAGGACTTTAAGTGACTAACTCCTAAATCAGGCCCCACTGGGATTCACAAAATCCCTGCTCAGCTGCCCCAAACCCTGTAAGTGGCCTAAACACTCTCCACACCTAAATTTTTGCAGTATAGGTCCTCCAGGCATCTTCGTTTCTGACTTTACATATGTGTAGTGCAGCTTCACTCTAGGCTAGGGTTCCAAATTTTGTGTTAGAAAATTGTCCCTTTTTTTGTATATATATATATATATATAGAATCCACCCTCCTGACCAACACTGCAGAGAGGTATTGAATTCCCCTTCCCACCCCCCATAATCAGTTGTTTTTCTAATTTTAAGATCCTTCTGAACCACTTCTCTCCCTATTAAGAAAATGTTTGATTTTCAGTTTCAAATTATTTTAAATAGAACTAGCCATCCCAAAGCAGCCCATAAAAATGTTAATTGACAAAAAGGGTATAATCAAATCTGCTTAAACTTTTTTGTTATATGTAAAAACAAAAACTAAAATATCTTAAGATGTAAAGTAAGATTTTTTTATGTGAGAAGCAGAAAATCTTCTGATAAAGCCCTTTTTCAATGTATACTGAACTACAGTGGAATTATTTATACAGCCCTCTTTCCATTTGTTAAACAATGCTCAAATAAACACTGCAGGACTAATCATTCCTAAAATACCCAAACTTCCTCTTCATTCATTCATGCTGTACCTTGGACAAGACAAATTTACATTTCACGTTTGTAAAACAAATTGTAGCATGACATTTTGATGGTAACACAAGTTTCAATCACTTTCAATAATAACCGGAAGCAGATTGTTGATGTAAAACACAACCATTTGCTTCTCTTTAAGTACCCACATGTGTAAAAGCAGATTTCTGATGTGGCAGTTGGGGGAGAACAATTGTCACTCACTAAACCTCCCTTCCTAATAAAAACAAAAACAAACCTTCAACTAATCTAATCAGAAACAATGACACTATTTCCATTTTCTGCTTGTCATTCATTACAAATTTTTATTATACTCCCCAAATCATGCACACAATATACATAGGACTCCACTCAGTCACTATTCCAATTGCCCACCAAACTTGCCAATGTCAAACAATTCATTTTATTTTCTGCCTCTCAACTGATTGAATGATTCCAATTTGCTATATTTATGGATTTAAAGAGATTAACTGCACTGGAGGAGGGTGGAGGAGAAAACTTTCATTTTTAAGCAAAAAATGAAACACACACAATACAGGAGCTAAAGAGTAGTATTTAGTGAAATGCAGAGTATTTATAAACGTACAGTACTACAGAAACAGCTTCTGCAGAAACTGATGGAGACTAACAGAAAGCTGTACTGGAACTGCATTGTAGCTCACTTTGCGCCTATCTGCTTTATATAAAGAAAGGCAATGTATACTGAACTACAGTGGAATTGTATTAGTCACAGAGAAATGTATCTCTTTTAGTATCCGTTTCTCATGAGTGTGAACCCATGATAATCTGCTATGTTTTAATATTCAGTGCTTCCCCATTTCCATTGTTTGATGCTTTTAGTTGGGTTAAAAATCTATTTGTCAGATGCAAACCTGCGTCTGACAAAGCGGGTATTCACCCACGAAAGTTCACGCTCCAAAACGTCTGTTAGTCTATAAGGTGCCACAGGATTCTCTGCTGCTTTTATTTGTACGTAGCTTCTAGTTCAGTGGCAGGGGGTCTGATCTAACTATTGAGTAGGTGAGAGCTAAGTATCAGGAGGTAGCCTTGTTAGTCTGCATCCACAGAAACAATGAGGAGTTTGGTGGCACCTTAAAGACTAACAGATTTATTTGGGCATAAGCTTTTGTGGGTAAAAAAACCTCACTTCTTCAGATGCTATATCTCACGAACCACTTGTGGGAGTCTTGTTCCATTTATCTAGCTGCTAGCAGATTACTTGCTAGCATAGAACATTTTGGATTTTCATTTCCACCCATAAAAACAAAGCAAGATTTTTCTCATCAGTTTGCTATTTGGCCAGTGTCAAATAGCCTCTCAAGAAACTGAAACATGTTCGGTGAAATTGTATGCATAATTTATGGTATAATATCTGCAGACAATGGATACTAGCTCTGCAGCTGGCATACATCATTACAACTTGTATTAAACTGTCCTATAGGTTAATTCATTCTTCACCAGAGCACTACTGGGTTTACAGTGGCGCCATGTGCTAGGCCCATGCTCAGAAGGGGCCCCGGCCTGCTTCGTTGCACTGCGCACTGAGACCCTGCCAGCCCACTGGCTCCCTACCGCGCATCCCTTGTTCCTCTTGGCCGGCTGAGGGCTCCTCTCCGCCTCCAGCTTTGGATCACCTACGGATTCGGTGCCTGTGAGGTGTTGGGCAGGGGGTGGGAGGTGGCATGTCATGGGCCCGTGCCTGAGGGGAAGGGGCACACTGGCAGCACAGGGCCAGGGGGGCCACTGTGCCTCTGGCAACTGTCAGTTTGTAAATAGCGCTCTCGCACTGGTCTGGGCGGAGCGGGGCCTCCTCTGCCATGCAGGGTCGTCCTTAGGCATATTCAGAATATGCAGCTGCGAAGGGCACCATGTAATTTGGGGCACCAAATTTCATGGTGCCTAGGCAGCTGCATACTGCATATGTGGCGCTGGCTCCAGTGGCCAGCCCCATCCCCAGCTAGTCCCCATGCTCTGCCTCCGCCCTGCCCCCATTCGACCCCTTCCCCAAACCTTGTCCTCCCGAGCAACATGACCTGTGGGATTACTGGGGGTACTGGAGGTGGCAGAAGACCCCACACTCACCAGCGGCGGGAAGCCCCAGCCTGCTTCGTTGTGTCAGCTCCCAGCTATGCTGCTTTGCTTCCCGCCACCACTGCCGGTGAGTGCAAGGGTGGGCCTGACTCCTTCCTCCAAACGACAGGGCTGGGTGCTGGGGGAGCAGAGCGGGCTGGGGCCGGGTTGCTCTGCTTCCCGCTACCACTGGTGAGTGCAGGGGGTGGGGGAAACAGGCCCGATGCCTGCTGCCAGTGCCAGGCCCCCCGCTAATCCCCTGGGCCTCCATGCTCTGCTTCTGCCCCCCACAGCTCCTTTCCCAGTGGCACTGCAGCCCTTGAGCACAGCTCCATTCCCCCCATGGAGGGCTGGCCCCGCAGTGGGGCAGCCACTCCCCCCGCAGGGAGGGTGCAGATGCTTGGGCTGCGTAGGGCACCACCATAGGTAGTGACAGCCCTGCTGCCATGCCATGCCCCATTGCCCCTGGCTGGCTCCTGGCTTTGAGGACTGACATCCCCACACCATGCTCCATCGCCTCCTTGGGGGCCCACAAATATATTTGGCGTCAGGCCCACAAAAGGTTAATCCAGCCCTGCACCAGAATATGCATTTCTGTTACATTTACCATTAGTTTTTATTTTATTTAAATACGTATACTGAACTTGACAAAAGTGGTTAACAACTTTGCCTGGCCACAGTGTATGTGCAGGGCCACATATTGTAAAGGCAACACCATAATTTTAGACCAATGTACTAACCCAGGAATATGTTCATAGTCTTTTGATTGATACATGTTACTCCACTGTAATTGTTGTAGAGTTCTGCAAATTTTGAGGAGGGTTCTTTGATGTCAGTTACATGAAGTAAGCTGTGTCCATGGGTAAAGATTGCCATTTTAGATAAGGCTGATAAGATATTGCAGGATGATTATGTTTAATAGTAAAGTTTGAATAGATGACTGGGAGGACTAGTGTTGATAGAGCAGGCAGGTTTGAATACAAAGGATTCAGGATTTTTTAAACGTGTTTAGGTCAGTGGTTCTCAACCTATTTACCATTGTTGGCCACATATGCAGCTCTTTATGTGTTATCTGGGCTGCATCCACACAATCTATATTACAGGTATGGTCCTGAGGATGTCACATGGGCCGCAGCTATATGCTGATTGGGTCGCAAGTGGCCCACAGGCCGTAGGTTGAGAACCACTTGTTTAGGTCATGCTGGGATATGGAGGTCAGAGTTCCATGGGGAGTAGAGCTTCTTGGTGTGTTTTAAACCTTGTCCTTTACTGATTGAACTTTTGGTTTAATGTAATGATGAGTTTAAGGTTTTGCGAGATCCCTGGAGCAGGGATAGGTGCAAGAGAAATACAAATAAGAATTGTAAATAAATACTGTTGTGTTTATGAAGGGGCGCAAAAGTTCAGTCTACTTTGGTTATTCATAAGAAATGGTTTGTGAAGAATTGCAATTTATTGCCATTTGGCTATGAGGGCTTAATGAAATGAGCAGGCAACAGTCAGTGACCATTAAATTGTAAGGTAGAGGGCATGGCTGTTCATGTGAATGGAGGAGCTTGCAATGTAGTTTGCATCTGATGGGCACAAAAATGCTGACCTAATTTTGTTTGTAGGTACTGTGCTGTGGAGTAGTTATGGGCCATACCCTTGGCAATTGGCTTTGCTGACTCTGTATTTACTAATCAAATAGCTTAGTGCTGTAACTAGTGATGCTTGGAATGTTAAGAACAAATTCTGCCTACTTGTCTTCTCCTCTTAATAGAGAGCTCCAAAGGCCAATGAGCTGATGTGGAGTAGGGATTTGAGGATGTCCTGGAAAGCTAGGAAAGAAATTAAGGTTGCCCAATAGGGCCATGACTGGATGAACTTACTTGTCTTTATGTCTTGTTCCTTGCAAATGGGACACATAAATACTTTCAGCATTGTTTTAAATGGTGTCAGTGTGTTCAGTCTGCCATATTTTTCATAATAAATGATACGATGCCATTGTGTAATATCACCATTCACGATCAATGAACATTCATGGTTTGGATGGTCATTTGGGATAGAGTCATATTTTTATCCAAACTATATCTGAATTTACCTGAAGAACCTTTAACTTAAAATTCAGACCCACTATAATCAGCTTTCTCATAAAATTCCCTGCACTTCCTGGTCCTGGCTAGCATGGAGATGCCACACAAGTGTGTTATTTCGGTGTTTTCTGCTTCTGATGGGAATTAAAACCACAAAGTATGTGGAGAGTAGTGGGGGATGTAAAACACAGTGGTTTGTCTTTTGATTTGCCTTTTTTTAAATCTCAAGGAAGTTTCAGGTTCTCTTTTTGCATTTCTGGCTACATTTCTTCATGCTTCATAATTTATTTATGTGGATTCACCCATCTCTACAACGAAGTCTGTGGCTCAACAAAACAAAATGTTGGTGTATCTTATAAATATAAGATAGTCTAAAGATGCTGATGCTTTCTGTACTCATTGAATTATAATACAGAGAAAACAGTGCTGAATGTGTGAACTCACTAGAGAGTAAGATGGTTACATGGCAAAAATAATAGTAAAGCTTAGGCTCAATGTAACTTCCAGAAAAGCTGTTCAACAGGGTCTGTGTAAAACCCCATAATAAAACTCTCTAAAAGATCCATCCCTTAGGAGCACACATACATAATTTATTTTTAACGTCATAATTAAAAATCAGTTAACAAAACCTAACCCGACTGTAATAATGGCTTGCATGTATTTTGAAGAGGATTAAAAACATTCACACCATAGAGGAATCTTTAGACTTCTTGTTTTGTTTAACAGGTTGTAGGACTTAGAGAGGTGTATTTATATGAACATATGTATTCCAAAGTTTCTGGAAAAATTCTAGCCTGGGATGAGGTGTGGCGTCTGAAATGTCAAAGGGTTTGTTTGTTAATGGAGAAAGTTGGCAAGGTTGGATATTGGTTCTATAATGCAAGATAGTTTCAGACCTCACTAGAGAAGGACTGGTGCCCTTCTATCATAATAGTCCCTTTACTTCCTACTTCTGTGTCCATTAGAATTTTCTTTCTACACCCTTGCAGAATTATTAGCAAAGTTAGATGCTTAAAAGAGTGGTGGAAAAAATCAGGTACATACATTGTGGGTCATTGTATATTAATAGTGGATGTGATTCTGCTAGGAGACATGCCCCTGGAAAGCAAGCATGAAGTATATACTGTAGGACAGGGTTTCTCAAACTGGGGTCGCTGCTTGTGTAGGGAAAGCCCCTGGCGGGCCGGGCCAGTTTATTTACCTGCCCCGTCTGCAGGTCCAGCCGATCGCAGCTCCCACTGACTGTAGTTCGCTGCTCCAGGCCAATAGGAGCTGCTGGAAGAGGCGGCCAGTAAGTCCCTCGGCCCACGCCACTTCCAGCAGCTCCCATTGGCCCAAAGTAGCAATTCGCGGCCAGTGGGAGCAGCGATAGGCCGGACCTGCGGACGGGGCAGGTAAACAACCCAGCCCAGCCCGCCAGGGGCTTTACCTACACAAGCGGCGACCCCAGTTTGAGAAACCCTGCTGTAGGAGCAGGCTCCCAGGGACTAACGCTACTAAAACAGATTAACAGATTTTTTTTCCACTTTATTCACTGAAGCACGGCACTAGGATAAAGTAAAGAAATGTCATCTAGTGGAGTAAAGGCAGGATTCTTAGAGCCTAGTCTTAGCTCTGCCGCTGACTTATGTTATGTGACCTTGGACAAGTAATTTAAGCCCAGTGTTCCTTTGTTCCCCCATTTGTAAAATGAGGTTAAAATCTACTTCCCAGTGATATTATAAGACTTTATCAGTGTGGGTAAAATGCATTAAGATTTTGGATGAAAGTCGATAGGTGTACGCAAAGTATTAGTTTATTGTTAACAATATACTACAATGGCTCTAGCTTTTGTTCCAACTTGCCTTGTCCCTTATCACACTGTGTCTTTAGGTTAAGAGATACAGAGCCTAGTTCTAACATGCGCATGCATCTAGAGAACTCTAACCACCAACAGCTGTCACCCTAAATCAGGGGTCTCAAACTCAAATGACCACAAGGGCCACATGAGGGCTCGTTCATTGGCCTGAGGGCTGCATCACTGACACCCCCGCCTCACTGCCCCCAGCCTTGCCCGCACTCCACCCTTTCCATGAGGCCCCACTTCTTCCCACCCCATCCCTGCACCCATTCCAACCCCTTTCCTGAAGTCCCCACCCCAACTCCGCCCCCTCCCTGCCCCAGAGGGTGTATGAGGGGTGTGGCAGAGGCTCAGGGCAAGGAGTTGAGGTGCAGCAGGAGGCTGGGTTGCAGGCAGGGGGCTCAGGGTGCAGAAGGAGTGTGGGATGCAGCAGGGGCTCAGGGCTGGGGGTTGGGGTGTGGGGTGCAGCAGGGGGCTCAAGGCAGGGGGTTGGAGTATAGGAGGGGGTTGAGGTTCAGGCAGGGGGCTCAGGGCAGGGAGTTGGGGTGCAGCGGGGGTTGGGTGGTGGTGCAGGCAGGGGGCTCAGGGCAGGGGTGGGTTGGGTTGGGGCTGCAGCAGGGGGCTCAGGGCAGGGAGTTGGGGGGCGAGGTGCAGAGGGCTTCAGGCTCTGGGGTGGCAGCAGCACACCCCGGGGCCAGGGCAGGCTGCCGGCCCTGGCCCTGGCCCTGGCCCTGGCCCTGCTCTGGGAAGTAGCTGGAACCATGTCCCTGCGGCCCCTGGGGGACTGGGGACACAGGGCTCTGCACGCTGCTTGCCGTGCCTCCAGGTACCTCCCCCGAAGCTCCCATTGGCCGTGGTTCCCCGTTCCCGGCCAATGGGAGCTGCAGGGAGAGGGGGGACCGTGCCTGGAAGCCAGGACAACACACAGACGGAGCCCTCCGCTTCTCTCCCCCCACCCCCTGGCCACAGGGACGTGATACCAGCTGCTTCAGGGAGCGGCACGGGGCTCGAGGGAGGCAATCCTGCGGTTGTAGTTTGCTCACCCCTGGCCTGGAGATAGGCCGGAGGGCGGGCGCAGGCTGTGTTTGAGACCCCTGCCTTAAATCTACATACTAAGCAAATGGGGTAGAGTTAAACATTTCTGGCTCCCTTAAAGGGACCTCATCTTTCAAGTCTGAAGATTCATTATAACATGTTCAATAATGACTTCTGCAGATCATTAAAGGATTGTGGCTCAAAGGGTGTCCTGTTCATTAAGAATAGCGGTTACATGGGGGCAGGATGTGGGGAGTGAGTGTGTGGTTGGGGTAGCAGAGAGAAATCTTCAGAACTTCCAAGGAAGGGTTGCTAAGATTTAGTGCTAAGTCCCTTCAAAATGAGAGAGTGTTCCACACTCTTTCTTTGAGAGGCTGCAGAATGAAGTGCTCTTGTAAGAAAAGACATTGAGCCTGGTTAATGTCAGCCAGGGGTAGAGAGGCCCAAGCGGTTACCAACAACAGCTGTAAATATGGCACATGTTCAATTAACAATGCTGCTGCTGATTTCCTATCTGTCTTCTTTTATTTTATTTTTTTCTATGTGTAAACAAAACTCTGAAAGGTTTTTAAATATACTGGGAGTAATTTTCTCCTTCTACATCTTCTTCCTCACGTCTTTCCTCTGTGACGAAAATATTTTAGGTAGGAAGTTAGCTAGTTGCGTTTTATGAGAAGGCAGAGTAGCATTAAGGACCCATATAAACTATTGTTTTAAGATGATTAGAGAATGCCAAACAACAAAACAAAAGATATAAATAAATAAATAGCAGTTTAAATACAGCCCCAGAAGCACAGTCTGTTTTATCTAATGAGGTTCTTAAACCATGCCTGTCACCACAAAACCTGAGTATGTTGTGGTATCCATGCTTAAAGCAAAAATCTCTATTGATTAGGCAGCTCAGTTTATCTTGGCCTCTAACCCATCCCCTTCCCTCAGTCTAGTCTTGCTTACCCAAGAGCATTTTAATGATGCAACCACCATGGCAACCCCTTAGCAAACCTATAAAACATCTCCCAGCTCCACACACAACTTCTTGTCATAGTGCAAAGGTGTTCCCAACAACACTGTCACTGCACTTGCTCTGAGTTGATCTGACCACCCCTGCATCCTCAGGGCCCAGACAGCTTGTGTTTTGCTATCCAAGGTGAAAACCCAAACGTGAGGGAAGCCCTTAATTCAGATACAAAACAAGAAAAGAGAAAATGAACCTATGCAATTAAACATAATTACCGGACATATAAAGAAAAGAATATAATAAAGTTCCATACCTGCTCATGCACTGACACCTAAGATAAGGGCTATAAACACTCATCTGGTATGCCCAGAGTAGATCTGGCAACAGCTCAAGGAGAGGCTGGTCACCTTCTAACAAACCATCAGCATGAATAGTCTGAGGGCATAGCAGCTAGGCACCCTATTCTTAACACATTTTTGTGTATCGGCACCAAGGAGCTGTACCAGGAATTGTGGGACAGGCACACTTCTCCACAGGCCCTGCAGTGTTTGTAAGGAGGGCTGTGTGCATCTGAAACTGGGTAACTAGTATGGATGCTCTGCATCCATGAAACTTGCACCAGTTCAGTCACACTGGTATAAATGACGTGAAAACAACTTTGCTGTAGATTTCCTCACTGAGATAAAAATGCTGCTCAAATCATGTTTGATGGGTTGGCCCTTCTTATTTTTAAAGAAGTTCAATATTTATAATTTTATTTGTGGATGTGAATTCAGAAGAAATGGCAGGGAAAAAAGGAAGGAGGTGTTGCCTTGTACGTAACTATACATTTGTTCCAACGTCCAGAAGGAGGTGAGGCAGACCAGTTGAAAATCTTTGGGTGAAAATAAAGGGGAAGAAAAACAGTGGTGTTGTCACAGTAAGATCTACTATAAATGAACAAATCAGAAAGAGGAGGTGAAAGAGGCATTTCTGGACCAAATTACAGAAATATCCTAAACACAAAACCTGGTAGTACTGGGGGACTTTAATTATCGAGACAATTGTTGGAATAGTAATACAGCAAAACACAGGAAGTCCAGTAAGTTCTTGGAATGCACTGGGGACAACTCTAGGAATTTTGCCACCCCCAAGCACGGCAGGCAGGCTGCCTTCGGCGGCTTGCCTCCAAGAGGTCCCCAGTCCTGCGGATTCGGCGGCATGCCTGCGGGAAGTCTGCCGAAGCCGCGGGACCAGCGGACCCTCCACAGGCATGCTGCCGAAGGCAACCTGTCTGCTGCCCTCGTGGTGACCGGCAGAGTGCCCCCGTGGCTTGCCGCCCCAGGCACACTCTTGGAGTGCTGGTGCCTGGAGCTGCCCCTGATTCTTGGGAAGAAAATCTGAGGAAAAATGTTCAGGAGAGTTGTCAGTTTCTCCAAGGGTAAGTTTATGATGCAGTAAAACACCGGCATCGGGCCCACGTCAGCTGATTCTGGCTTGTGAGGCTCAGACTGAGGGCTATGAAACGGCAGTGTAGATGTTCAGGCTCAGGCTGAAGCCTGAACTCTAGGACCCCACTAGAGTAGAAGCAGTAACCCTGCTGAAAATTATCTGGGATCCCAAATTGCATGAGTCAACAATGTGATGCAGTCATGGAAAAAGGCTAATATCATTCTGGAGTATTGTGACAAAATGCTAGGAACCAACAGCTGGGCCAGTACTCTGGTCACTAGAACACCAATTAATTCCCTTTCCGGGTTAACTTGATGAGGCCTAATTAAAGGATTTGAATGAGCTGGGGGAGGACTAATGAGCAAATTGGCCCATTAATTCAGGAGGTGTAAGAAGCACAGGAAGGAAGTGCAGAGGAAAGAGACAAGCTAGCAGAGCTAGAACCAGGAAGGGTCTCTTAGTAGAGAGATCTCTTCACTCTCCTCTCCTTGTCAGAAAACTGAGGAGAAACTGAAACTGTAAATAAACTGCACTGAGGCGTCTTAACAACTGAAGGTCTCCAAATCTGTGTAGACAGAGCAGAAGGTAGCGATGGGATGCCACTCCATCACAGTTGTATCAATAGGATTGTTGTACATAAGACATGGAAGGTAATTGGTGGAAGCAATGATAGGAGTACTAATACTGACCAGGCACTCATATTTTAACCACTCCTACTAGGAGCACATCTAGACTAGATGACATAGCAGTTAAAACTCTGGTGGGCACCAGCACCTTGTCTGCATTAAGTCTCAAGACTGCTACCACTTGTGAGAAATTCTTTTTTTGTTTAAAAAAAAAAAACAAAAAAAAGCCAGTGTGCAGTTAATTATGTTGTGCCTCAGTTTCCCCATCTGTAAAATGGGGCTAATACATACAGAAATAATTTTTTACTAGACAGCCTCTTTGTGAGTTAGTTAAGTGCTTTGAGGTCTACATTTTGTAAAAGTAACTAGTGATTTTGGGTACCTCAAGTTTTGGGTGCCTAACTTGATACCCCTTTAAAGAGGCTTGAATTTCAAAGAGTGGGTACTCAACACTGTCTGAAAATATGGCCCCTTTAAGAGATCTCAAGTTATTCACCTAAAATTATTAGTCACCTTTGGAAAATCTAAACCTGGGGCCCTTAGATGAGAAGATGTTTTAAAAATACAAATGCCTTAATGTTAGCTGCCATAGAACTGGATGCACTTGGGTGTATGTGCTGTAACTTCAGAAGCAGATATTCACTTTTCATAGGATTAAACCATGACTCCTTTTAAATGTTGTAACTCCATGAGAGTTTCCTTCTTGCAGTCTCTAGTACAAATATAATAATATATGGGGCAAGATGGGAGGCAAAGGAAGTCTAGAACCACTTTCTGTGAGTGCTTTTTCACAGCATGTGCAACAGAATTGGCTTGAAGATTTAATCCACAGAAGGAAGTTTCCTACTGAATGCTACTTAGCGCTCTTTGTGGTTTCATGTTTGGGAAGCACATATTTGAAATACTTTTGCAAGGTAAATGAGGGCACACCACAATATGTAGGTCGTTGAGAGTTCAAAGCTGAAAGAATCTAGGAGACCAAATTTCAAAGCAGGACATTATGGCTGATGCTGTATGTAGTATATTTCTACCACTATGCTCAAGCATGCGATATAGAATCAAGCACAGGCAATACAATCAATTTCTTATTTAATAAAAGAAAATAAATGTTTTACAGTACTGCCAAGCCCATGAGTTTGAAAATCATGAGTGGCTTAAAAATATTGGATTTCTTTTTTAACTCACTCTTCTCTTTGGTCTGTCTTCTGTTTTTTGAACTCCTAGGGAAAATTACCCCTTTTTGTGCACGTATTTCAGGAAACTCCACTTGAAATGTGAGAAAGCAATAAACACCCACCACTCATCCCATTTCAGCATCTTCCTTGGACTCCATCCTGTATTGTGATCGGTGGAACTGGTGTCAGAGAGCCCATGTTCCCTCCAGGACTGTTACTAATGTAAAATAATACAATGTAGAACAGTAGAAAAGGGAATACTGGGAGTTAGGCTGGAGGTAGCTCAGCCACATGGACATCTTCCACTAGCTCAACTTAACCTTCGTTGAGCTTCAATCTTTGCAAATGAAACAGCATCTGAGCTCTCAGTTCTCTGGCCACATGAGCCATGGAACTCAGTCTGGAGCCCTGGATATTGCAGACACAAACCTAGCCCAACAATGGACCTGGTGGAAAGAGAAGTTTGAGCTGTATACACACCTAGCCAGTAAATGTTACTTTCACAGGCGCTGACTGACTGTTGCTGGGGGGAGCACCATCCCTGCTCTGCCCCAAGACCCTGCCCCCACTCTGCCCCTTGCTCTGAGACCCCTCCCGCGTGCTGTCTCTTCCCACCCACTCTGACCCTCCCCCACTCTGCCTTTTCCCATCCCCACTCTGTCCTCTCCCCCAAGGCACCCTGCCCATCCACCACTTGCTGCTCTCCACCCTCCCCCAGTGCCTCCCACCACCTGTCAAACAGCTGATCAGCAGCCCCACCAAACAGCTGTGGCTTTTTTCCATGGGTGCTTGAACCCCAGAGCACCCATGGAGTCGGCACCTATGGTTACTTTGCCTTATTGGGGAACAAAGCAGAGAGGTCTGCAGAACTCTGAAGCTCTCCACCACCCCACGCCTAACAGCAGTCTTGGAGCCCTGAGGAACTATTGCTCCCCAAAGCAGAAGAATCTGTGGAGTAACACAGGTTTTTTACTAGAAACCAATCCAAAGGGTTGGGGCGAGGATAGACTCCTGTGCTACTGCCTTACATATGCTGGCTGCTACATGCAATTTTGGGGACATGACAGATTTCCTGATTTGCAACACCATAGTCTGTGGCACTTGGGCTCACCACCTGCAGCTCTGGGAAGGCAGTCTCACAGGCGGATGCTTAGACAGGGGCATGCTGCTGAAGACTAAAGAAAGAGGATGGAAGCCCTAGGAGGCACAACACCCCCAGTAGTATGTGCAGTGAGATGACAACAAAAGAGAGCAGGTGGCCTGGGTACCATACCCATAGTGAGCGTAAGTGGGTAAAGGAGAAGTGCCCCGCACTAGGACAGTATTTTGCAAGGAATGTAGCAAGCTTATCCACATTTGCGAGGGGTATGGAAGAGCAGAGGAAGTTCTTAGAAGGATTGTCAGACTTCTACAAATGGGGGTCTGGGGGTCAGTTATTTGTCTTCAGTGTTGTTTATATTAAAATAGGGAAGATGCATCATCCGTGAAACTGGAGTCAGAGGTATCAGTGACTGTTTTATTTCGGGGACACCAGTAGAACAGAGACTGTGAAGAGTTAGGGTGGAAGCAACTCAGCCACATGGACAGAGCCATGCATAGGGTTTAATAAAATTCCACTTGTTCAACTTTACTCTAACCAAGCACTGTCCTCAGCTCCTGCCCCCTGCAGTTCTTCCATTCAACAGCCTCTACTCTTCCTACATGCCCCTGTCCTACTCTTGTTGTTGTTGCCTGACTATATCTGTGCCCAGTTCCCCTCTATACAGCTCAGCAGCAGTGGGGCATGATGGGCTAAGTGCAGCCATGCTGGAGCTGGTTCCCTGTAGGCTGGAGAAGACATAGCATACACTTATGGGGCTCTTTCCCTCCCAGCAACTCTGGCGCACATTGCTCACCTTGGATCTTTTACCTCAGTCCAATATAACACAAGTAGGGTGAAATAGTGGAGGTAGGAAGCGCTCCTGCGGCTCTGCATGCCTCGCGGGCTGCTGCTCTTCATGCCCTAGATTAGCTGGAGCAGCAGAGATGAACAGTAAACAGAGCAGTGACTTCTGCTGGTGGCAGCCGAACACTTGCTGTTCAGGTTCCCAGCTCTAGCCTCTGGAGCCGGGGAGTGCAGCTCAAGTAGAACTTGGGCAGAAATCCTGACCTATTGCAAATGTCCCATGAGAGGCCTATAGTCATGCTCAAAATCATGAGACTTGCACAAATAGTGTGAGCGCTGAGAACAGAGTTTTTTACAATCATCACAACTGCAAAGCGATGGCTGAAAAATACTGGGATCGCAAATCAGTGATAATTTAAAACTTAAAATCTATCTACTTTCCTATGAAGACATTAGTTAGCATTTTTTACTGAAAAAATCCAGAAGCAATTGCCAACCTCAGTTTGATTTCCCTGGGAAACCTCCATGTTCTTTTCAAAACCACTGGGGATACCTCACCTGTTTTGCATATTCCACTCTCAAAATCCCACATCATAGCTACTGTTTTGTTAGCTGAAGCGGACTTTCCTTTAGAAGTTTATCAGTGCCAGTTAGGTGGTCAGAGGGGTTACTGTTGAACAGTATAAGAACGCACCCTTATCCCCTTCCAATCTGAAGAATGAGAGACTGGGATTAGGTATCTAACCAAGGTTTCCCCAGGGAAGTAGAGAACTTTGTCATTAGGCACCAGGTCAACCCAGTGTTGGTGTCTTGTATTACTCAAACCCTGGATGTTCTCCATTTTCTAATGGATGTGTAACAAAGACGGTACTGAAAATGTTGGCACCAATTTGATGTTTCCTAAGAAAATCAGTCCAGTGGTTGTCTGTGAATGACATGCTGTTTGGAACTATATGATTCTATGTAACACAAGAGGTATTCTAGTCTGACTTTTGTTAAATACTTAGGAAGGTGAGTGTGTATTAGTAGAAAGGAGGCCTGTAAAATTAATAAACTCTTTCCTGTTTTAGATTGAACACACGTCATTAGCTGAAGACTTTAATATAGCTTTTCTGTCTTTGGTCGCATTCTTTCCTCTTAAGGGTTTGTTGCTGAAATAAGTAGTTCAGAACAAATTATTTTCTTTAAACTTTCAGACTTCAGTCCAAGGTATCTTTTAAAGAGGTTCAATTTACCACTTTATGCCTCCGTCCTATAAACATTTATGCACCAGCTTAACTTTATACACAAGTATTCCTAGCAAAATCAATCGAACTACTTAGATACATAAAGTTAAGAGAGGGTGCACTATCCAAGATCTGGTCCTTGGAAAGTTTAGTATCTGTTAAGCAGACAGTAAACTTGCTATTCCATTGTTGCAGCTGATTTCTCTCCATGACCATGTAAATAAAGTGCTAGCTTGACAACTGTTTTAAAAATGAAGGGAGATGAATGCAGCAAAGACCAAGGAGAAAATCCATATTGGAGTTCATCATGCACCAATAGCTTCTTTAACTTATTTTGAAACAAAGTCTTGCAAAAAGCTCCTTCAAACCCATCATGACATAAATGGCCTTCTTTGCACCTGCTATGAATTATTTTATGTTGTATCTGAATGGTAGCAGATTTTTCTGGAAGTAGTTCTATTCCAGTTTGTTGCCAAAGATTAAGATAATAGAAGAAAATCAAGTGCTCCATTTCTGTTGCTCAGTTTAACAGTAATGCATTTGCTGAGATACAGAGTTTAAATTGCTTTTAAAGTTTAGCCATACTGAATAAATGATGCTGAGGAAGAGCTGCATGTTAAAACATTAAAGGCTTTTTATGTGTGTGTGCAGATACATGTACACCTCTACCCCGGTATAACACTGTCCTTGGGAGCCAAAAAATCTTACCATGTTGTAGGTAAAACCATGTTATATTGAACATGCTTTGATCCGCCGGAGTGCACAGCCCCCCCCCCCCAGAGCACTGCTTTACTGCCTTATATTTGAATTTGTGTTATATGGGGTCTCATTATATCAGGGTAGAGTATATATGGAGCCTTCGGGATGATAAAATCAATACTAGGACTGTCGATTTAATATATTAATATTTTATATATATATATTTCAATTACAACATAGAATACAAAGTGTATAGTATTCACTTTATATTATTATTATTGATTACTAATATTTGCCTTCTAAAATGATATACAAAAGAAGAAGTAGTTTTCAATTCACCTCATACAATTACTGCAGTGCAATCTCTTTATGGTGAAAGTGCAACTTACAAATGGAGATTTTTTTTGTTACATAACTGTAGTCAAAAACGAACAATGTAAAACTTTAGAGCCTACAAATCCACTTAGTCCTTCTTCTTGTTCAGCCAATTGTGAAGACAAACACGTTTGTTTACATTTATGGGACACAATGCTACCTGCTTATTATTTACAATGTCACACTTTTCTTTCTAGCTAGCATCGCAAAGTATTTATGTGCTAGATATGCTAAACATTCGTATACCCCTTCATGCTTTGGCCACCATTCCAGAGGACATGCTTCCACACTGATGATACTCGTTAAAATAATAATGTGTTAATTAAATTTGTGATTGAACTTTTTAGGGGAGAATTGTATGTCTCCTGCTCTGTGTTTTATCCACATTCTACCATATATTTCATGTTATAGCAGTCTTGGCTGATGACCCATCACATGTTGTTTGTTTTAAGAACACTTTCACTGCATAGTTGACAAAATGCAAAGAAGGTACCAATGTGAGATTTCTAAAGATAGCTACGGCACTCGACCCAAGTTTTAAGAATCTGAAGTGCCTTCCAAAATCTGAGAGGGACGAGATATGGAGCATGCTTTCAGAAGTCTTAAAAGAGCAACACTCCAATCCAGAAACTACAGATCCCAATCCACCAAAAAAGAAAATCAAGCTTCTGCTGGTGGCATTTGACTCAGATGATGAAAATGAACATGCATTGATCCGCACTGCTTTGGATGGTTATCAAGCAGAACCTGTCATCAGCATGGACGCATGTCCTCTGGAATGGTGGTTGAAGCATGAAGGGACATATGAATCTTTAGTGCATTTAGCACGTGAATATCCTGTGTTGCTGTCTACAATAGTGCCTTGCAAATGCTTGTTTTTTAATAGTGCAATTAATCACAATTATTGTTTTTAATTTATTGACAACCCTCATCAAACCTCTTTCTAATTCAGCACAGCGCTCTTATCCATATTTTCAGAAAGAAGAACAAAAACAATTTGTCAATAATATTCTATTATCAGTTTTCCTCCTTTAGTGAGAAGATGGAGGAAGAGTGACATTTTCAACATCCTATTAAAATAACTTGACTTCTATTGCACTTGACCTTGTCTGTTTAATAACTAGGAGCTAAATAAAAATTATGATTGACTGCCCGTCTAGGGCAAAGCTTTTTGTGCACTAAAGTTGGACAGACATGAATTAATTTGAGGCCAAAGTGCAGTTTTAATTTGAAAAGTGAGTATAAAAGTGGCATCTTAACTCAATAAATCTGCTCCCACGGTGTATTCAGAATAATTTCTATGGATTTTAGTGACCAAACAAGTTTTTGCTGCCTTTTTACTTATCTTTACACTGTTGATCTTTTTTTTTGAGAATTTTTAGATTAAAAGTTAGTCATCAAGGCTAAGCCATGGAAAAGTAAGGAGCAAGCTATGTTACTGGAGTTCACAACTTCTGTCTTTTTTTATCTCCTGGCCTTAGAGCAGGCTACATTTGGCCAAATTTAGATTATTTTATTCCTATTTCTTATTCATAGTTTCACTTGCGTGCAAGACATTTTACTTAAATGTAAGAAGACAAAGTCCAGGCCTTGAGGAGCTGACAATAAAAATTAGACAGGTAGAACATAGAAAAGAAGGTAACAAGATAAGATAGACACTAGTCTACACTACAAGTACTACAGCTGTAGCGCTGCAGCTATGCTGCTGTAGCCTTGAGCGACATATCTAGGTTGACTTACATTTTCTGCGTAGACCAGGCCTGAGACATCTTGTACTTCCTGCACCAAATCCGACGACACATAGTTGAATAACAGGTTATATTTTTTTCATCCAATGTTATGCAAGAAGCCAGACGATATGATCATAATGATCCTCCCTGCCCTTAAAATCTATGAACAACAGAAAGACAAAATAAGGGAACTTTTAAATTTAAAACAATTTTGTAAACAGGTTATTACACTAATAAAAAGGCATCAACTAAAGTATTTTAGCCATTGTTAATTGGTCCTGACGAGATATATAGGACCAATTATATGCTTTTAAAACAGAGGCCACTGACTGCGTGAATTGTATGGGGCAAACATTGAAGATAGGCTTATTCTAGGTGTATGTTAATTGGCTACCAGTTAATATCATTATTGTTCTGAGTGCAATATTTTTCAAGTAAATTGGGTAGTGTGTGTGTAAAATGATTGTAATTCACTTAATTAAAAACTTCATCCAAATTTTGTTTTAAATGTCTTTGTAATAAATACTCACTGCCTAAAGGTAAACCATAGTTCTTTTTTATTAAAATTTGTGGGAGCAAACTTAAGAGTCAAGGAACTAATAGTGTAAACTGGCCTAATATAAGCAGGCTCTAGGCAAAGCTTCCCCAAAGTATTTTGCCAGTATGCATTTATGCTGGTGTTCAGTTATATCCTCAAAGATTATGGAGTATAAATTGCAAGGTGCATGGTAATCTTATGACTCGCACAAATGGGCACCAGATTGAATTTGACTTGTGATCTTGGCTTAGTTTTTATCCCTGGTCTGCTGAGGAGACACTACTGCACACCAGTTTCTGTCTGAGGTCCCAAGAGCTTTTTAGCAGGTGTTGAGTACCCTGAACACACAGTTAAGTCAATGGAATTAAATCTTCCGCTCAGCTTCTTCCAGGAAGCACTCATCACCTGGCTGGATCAGGCCCTTTGTTGGTGAAGAGCCAAAATCATTTCCAGGTCACAGACAACCAATTTGCTGCTCCACCCCCCCTCCCATTTTTTACAAATTGAAGTAAGAATAACGCCTTTGGGAACAGCAGCAGGCAAGCTATTTAGAATTTCCTTTTGATTGTCACCCCATTGATTCCATTTAAGCAGTGTTAAGTGGCCATCATGTGTTTTCTTTTTTTTCCTCTGACAAAAAGGTGTGACACACAACACTCACTAACTTCCTTTGGCTGTAGTGTGATCTTCTACAGCAGTGCTTCTCAAAGTGGTGGTCCGTGGACCGGTGCCGGTCCGCAAGCCATCAGCTGCCGGTCCGCGGCGAGTTTCCTCATAAGAGCATCGAATAGGATAATAATATGGCACCGGTCCCTGGCACATTGGAAAAAAAAATTGCCGGTCCCCCACATCACATAGCTTGAGAAGCACTGCCCTACAGCACAACATACTCACAGTGATTCTCTGAGTGCTTTTTATGGTTGGTTTACTTGTGCTTTATCATTTTGTAAGTTTGTAATTTTATTATCGTTGTCGTATCTCTCAGTCCTGGCTGAACTAGACAGAAGCAAATAAGCACCATTGAGAATTGTTATGGATGAATGTAATAACAGAAGCTAGATGTTAATAATTATGTCTACATTGGGCCCTTTTCGACAGCAGTTAACAAGCAGATTTTTTTTGCGAGCTTGGCTAGTTCTAAATATATAGAGTCATATGAAAGCTGTAACAATGGTAGAGGAAGCCACTTCAAATCCCAAATAAAAACACAATGATGTGAGTGATCAGGGATGCACAAACTTCTGCAAGTTAAATTCAAATTCCTTGCCTTACATATATAACTGACTTTTCTATTTGCAATGGGATGCTTGCTATTGTGACCATCTAAGTAAAAAGGGATGATCTATTAAATCTTATAAGTATCTGACTCGATGTGTTCTGAAGTAATGAAACTGTGTCAACATAATGTGACACAGATACCATGAATTTAATTCTAAAAGCAGGAAGTAGGCCCGGTTTATACTACAACTATAACAGAGTCAGGACATGATGTGACCTATTCACAATACAAGTGAAATTTGTAGTGTAACATTATTCTTGTAAATGGATTAGAACCTTAGAATGCCTGGGCTTTAAACCCAGATATGAGGACCCTGCCTACAATAAAAGCTTTTAACTATGTTTTGGCTGGGTCAGGTGGTGAGCATGTTGTACCCTCGGCCCCTGATTTGGTTGTAACTGTGTGGCGTAGTTGGGGCCCTAGCATCAATGAGACTAAAATGTGCAAACCTATGGATACAGTTATTTATCGCTACATTCTTTCTGAAAACCAAGCACACATGGCTTTATGGGCTACCTATGTGAAGTATTGTTTGAGATCAGTTTGTGGGCTCATGTTTATCTAGAAGGGAAGGTACTTGAGGATTACTACCTCCAACTATGCAGTCCAGGAGTTTTGGAGAGGTAGGGGGAGGGGCATGTGAGAGAGAAGTGAGTGCTCTGTGATGTGGAGCTGATGACTGCTCTTTTAGCAATAAATTCCTAACATACAGTTTTCATTAAGTGACCTCACACAGGAATGTCAGAAGCATTTTAATTGGCAGCACAATTTTTCAAAGAGTTACTGGAGTGGCCCAGGAGTGGAAAAGACTCAAAATCCTCCCCTCCCCTCAGCTGTGTAAAAAGTGTGTTCCATTGGCTTGTTTTCTCCCCCTTTTCCCTTTGACCCAATACTGTAGTTAGTGTGAAAATCCAGAGTTTCATTAACAGCACAAAATGAAGCAATAAATTGTACATATTAGAGTAAATCAACCGTGCACAAAATTCATATTACCCTTCTACTGAGCAAATTTCTCAATACAAGAATAACATCTCCACTCATCATGAAGTTTCTACATGCTTCAATCTGTTTCTAACAAAAATGCAGGACCCCAATCCACATATCGCAAGGATCAAACATATAACAATAATCCTTTAAATTTCTTCCCAAACATTAATTTCATAAAAGCCTCTGCTACTAGAAAGGTTTCTAACACCCCATGGCTTATGACCCTCAGCTAATTTTGCTTCTCTCATCTATCAAAACATGCCAGTGTTCACCAGTCTGAGTACCAAAGCCCATTGAGGACCAATAGGCTTTGGATCAGACCCTAAAGGAACCTGTGAACTCCCAGTTTGTTATCTTTCTAGACTGTACATATTTTAAGGAAAGGACCTTGTTAAATTTACCCTTATTGTAAGGCATCTAGTGTTCTTGAGCACTATAAAATAACAGGTGTGGCCAGGGCCGGCGCTTCCATTTAGGTGACCTAGGCAATCGCCTAGGGTGCCAGGATTATTGAGAGGCGGCATTTTGCTGGAGGGGCAGCAGGCAGCTCCGGTGGACCTGCCGCAGGCATTCCTTCAGAGGATCGGCTGGGTCCAGCGGCTCCAGTGGACCTCCTGCAGGCACGCCTGCGGCAGCTCCACCAGAGCCGCCGGACCAGCGGATCCTCCGAAGGAATGCCTGCAGCAGGTCCACCAGAGCCACGGGAGCAGTGCGCGGGGCGGCGAAATGACTGTGCGCCTAGGGCGCCAAAAACACTGGCGCTGGTCCTGGGTGTGGCAGATGCATTGTAATAGCTGGAGGGGAGGTTGCATTATTCCATTTAGAAATGCACAGAAAATTCAAACGTAGGACACTACTGCAATGTGTAAACGTGACTGATTATCTCAAAAAAAACCACCCCACACCAAAAAACCTGGAGGCAACATTTTTCATGAATAGGTCATATGACGCTTACCTCAGGCAGCTCCCAGACAGTGGTGCTGCAGGTCTAAGGCAGGCTAGTCCCTACTTATCCTGGCACTGTGCTGTGCGCCGGGAGCGGCCAGCAGGTCCAGCTCTTAGATGAGTGGGGCCACTGGGCTCTGCACACTGCCCCTGCTCCGAGCACCGGCTCTGCACTCCTATTGGCCAGGAACCGCAGTCAATGGGAGCTGGGGAGGGAGGCGATCCCTGTGGGCGAGAGCAGCGTGCTGAGCCTCCTTGGCCCCCCTGCCTAAGAGCTGGACCTGCTGTCTGCTTCTGGGGAGCAATGCGGAGTCAGGACAGGCAGGAAGCCTGCCTTAGCCCCGCTGCGCCGCTGATTAGGAGCCACCTGAGGTAAGACTGTGCTTCAACCCTGAGCCCCAATCCCCTGCCCCAGCCCTGAGCCCCCCCAAATCTGGAGACCTCTCCTGCACCCCAAACCGCTCATCCTCGGGCCCACCTCAGAGCCTACATCCCCAGCTGGAGCCCTCAGCCCTCCTCTACCCCAGCCCTAATCCCCCTCCTGCCCTCCAAACTCCTCTCCCACACCCCAACTCCCTGCCTCAGCCCAGAGTGCCCTCCCATAGCCTGAACCCCTTGGCTCCACCCCCCCAGCCCAGAGACCCCTCATTCTTGGCCTCACTCCATAGCCTGCACCCTAAGACGGCACCCTCACCTCCTCCCACACCCCAACTCCCTGAGCCAGTCCAGTGAAAGTGAGTGAGTGTGAGGAGAGCAAGCATCAGAGGGAGAGGGGGATGGAGTTGGGGGGGGCTCAGAGAAGGGGCATGGGCCTCGGAGGAGGGGTGTGGCAAGGGTGTTTGGTTTTGTGCAAATAGAAAGTTGGCAACCATATGCATGGCCAGCCTCTTTTGTGGGGGCTTAGCCTCCCCCAGCCTCATATACCCGCCGCTGTAAGCATAGACAAGCCCATAGTAGAGGTTCATTACAAGTGTAACTTATCTGGTACAAATGTAAAGTTCTGTATTGTATTATTTTCAAATGTTGTCATTCAGTGGCTACTGCTGTGGTCCTGTTGCTCTCTTGCAACTCTATTTTTGTCCCCTCTTTCCCATTTCTATTCTGGAGCCCTTGGCATTTTGTGTGTTCAGCATTTCCATGGAGTGACCAGATGCCCTGATTTTATAGGGACAGATTCGATATTTGGGGGTTTGTCTTATATAGGCATCTATTACCGTCACCCCCGTCCCAATTTTTCATACTTGCTGTCTGGTCACTCTACATTTCCATATCAACAGTGCTGGCTGGCTAAAGAGAAATATTCAGAGCGTTTTGTAATCTGACTTCCTACGTTAAGAACCCTCCTGAGTGCTCATTTCCCTGCTGGCTGTGTAAACAGAAGGCCCATGAAATACATGTTACCAACACCAAATGTTCCCCTTCCAAATCCCTGTTTGCTATAAAGCCAAAAATATATAAACAGACCTAGTGCGGTACTCATCTGGTGAACTTGCAAACTGAATGAGGGAAATAAATTGTATTAGACGCAATAGGATGAAGAGCTGCTAAATGGTTCATGCACTAGGTGTGCAAAATGTGACAGTTGGCTCTAACGGTTTGTATTAAGCTAAATCTGTGTTGATATTAACATCTCCTAATTTCCATTTATTATGCACAGTTCCAGACAATTCAGCATTAAATGATCTGCAAGAGCTGAGGGGGACAATTTTGTTGGGTCTCTAGGAGTGTGATTCATTTCAGAAGAGGAGAGGGATTGCCGTCAATCAGGATTTACTGTATCAAGTTTATCTGAAAATGTCTCTGAATGTATTGTAAGTGGAACTTCCTGATTGCCTGTCTGTTATGTCATAATGGTATCAAGAATACACACTAAATGCACAGGCCTGACCTTCCTCACCTAGGTCTTTCTTTTACATAACTTCCATTTCATTGTATCAGTAAAATGCTGCACAATGAATGGATGCTGGGGGATTATTACGCTTCTTGGGTGGTTAAATTCACTCATCCAAAGACATATAAAAATCCCCCCCCAAACATGCCACAAGTCAGCCTTATTATGGCAACAGTGTTAACGTTTTGCTCTTAAAAATATCTTTAGGACAAAGCTCCATTAATTTAAAATGTTATATATCTCATTTGGAATGGCATTTTATGACATCTTGGATAATAAAATCCATTTTTCAGCTAGCTCACAGATTGTACGGAGTGTTTGTGTGCTTTTAAAGTTCTGCTAGGAAACAGAAAATGTTTTGATTCCTAATTTAGAATTTTTTCATCTTGAAGGTTCAAAGGTTTGAGTCTCCAAGATGTTCAGAATCCTGTTGGGTTTTTTGGAGTACATGTCTCAGAGAAGCAATACAAGGCCACATGCTGTGAAAGTTCTCTCTGTTCTGAGGATTTTTGTCATAGGTAATGAATTACTACCGTTGACACGCTATAGTTTTTAAATGTTCAGAAAACTGAATGTGGTGGGTTAGAACATTCAAAAGCAGTAAGAATCAAGATGAAAATTCAAACTCAAAATCTTTTTTGGAGTAGTTTTTGATTAGCTATTATTTTTTACCCCTGTGGTTTCAGTTTTATGATGCTGGCTGGAAGCTGAAGTAGCAGAATATTGGTAGTGAGGCTTTTCTTGAAGTGTTTTTGTGGTCAAAAAACAGACAGTATCAGATATTTTAGGAGTGACCTTAACCAACAAAAAATACTAAGAGCAGTATGATTTCTTAACATTTATTGTTACAATTTATTATTTCAACAAGTTTAATCATATTACTTATGATACTCAACTAGCAATAACAAAGTTATGATGCATAATATTGCATAATACAATAAATGCTCTGTATTCACGGCTTTTTTTCAGATGTCGTTTTCCATATTTTTAACAGCCTATTACAACATTAGTCATCTTGGGTACATTTGAGTGCATAAATGTCTGTCTATTCAAATCTATTTTGGAAGACTGATCCAGCTCTATTGCAATCATGGCCAGGTGGTTCAGTCTTTCCTGTGACATTGTTAAGTGTATAGTTCTTGATTCTGTTCATTGTGCGGAATGAGATTAAAATTAGACAAATTCACGGGAAGGTTATTCCCATCTTAAGTAACTTTCACACTTCTGGAACTCCTCTGTCACTCAGTTCTTAGATCACTTGTGACACTGTCAGAGATGATCTTGCAAGTAAGCATTCAGTGTGTGTACGGAGGTGCTGTAAAAAAATCAGTACAAATTCCAGAAACATGAGCTAGGGAAGTAATTGTGTATGCATATTGAGGAACATCTCACAAAGGGACAGTGCAGATATAGCCAAGATGATATCATGATTGTCTGTAAATCTCTCGTTGAGTTGATTGATAAGACAATCTCCTCAAACATGATTCTGTGATAATTTAACTGCACATCATCATTTATACACATCTGCTTGCCTTCTTACTGCTTCAGACATTACATAGCTGGAATTTAGTTCTGATACTGTGCATGCCTTCGTTCATCGCCTTGGTGTTTCTTCCTGTACATGAGCCTTACGTGCTATGCCAGCAACAACCAACCAAATCTTAGCAAACCATTCAGGTGATCGCAATTCCACCAGGTTCACTAGAATACTTTCCCTATGTGACAGTGTCCTATGAAGCATTCTGTCCTTCTGTAGGCTATCAGAAATAGGTTGTCTTTCTTGCAAGATGCTTAACATAATCACCATCAAGTGCGATGGTATTAAGGATGAAATCCCTGATAGCAACCCATCTGTGTCTTGCCCAGTACTTGAATCAGCCAGCATGTCATCACACTTGCCCAGTATCTCCAGTGACTTTGGGATGCAATAAATCAGTTCACAAATGTATCCAAAAAGACACATTCAACAAATTATCACTCATGACAGCAATCTCCTGTTTGTATATTCCATGAAGTTACTGGACCCTCATGAATACATTGTTACTCTCTTTGAAGAGATGCTGAAAAGGGAATGAACTGTCTCTATAAATCTAAACATTTTGTTGATCTGACAGATCCCTCATGCTAGGTAAACAACAACCAGATTCAACCAATGTGTCATGCAGTTAATGTAAGAGCATAGATTCTGGCTGCCTTCTCATCAGTTGGGATACTGTTCATTTTGGCAGACATGACATTGGCATCAAAGCAACATTGTGCTATGCAATTTTTGATTGAGAGCCCTTATTAATTTCATCCAACATTTCTTTTGCTGTAGAAAGCCCAGGGAAACCTTTCTTTTACTTTACCTGTATCAACATCTATAGTGAGTAGCCTTCTATCTGTGTGTGCTATGTGAGAGGTCCTCAGATTCATTAGCCATCAGAGCAAACTTGCCTGCCCACAAGACTTCTTCTTTTATGATTGTAATGCTGGCAAACCAAGTGCCAGCTCTTGCCAAGGCTTTAGGCTTCAGCTGAGCACTCACAAATTCATTGCTGGAAATCAGTCTGTTTCACATGTGTTAAGATGGATATCAAATTTATAACTGACTTTATAAAATGCTTGTAAATTGCTGAATGCATTAATCTCACTTATAATTTCATTTATCATATGCTGTAAGGTAATATGTAAATTTTTGCATTATACCTGCAAAATGTTTGCTGTGAACCTGTCAGGAGGGATCATCTCCTACTCATCAAGAATGCTTATCAAAACTAAATGGGCCATTGTGGGACATCACAATATAGAGTTCATCTCATCAGCTTGAATTCTGAAAGAAAGAAAGAAAGAAAGAAAGAAAATTAGTTGACATGAAAATTTTTCATCTCTCTTGTGCTGTTTGGACTCTGACAGGGCTGGAGCTATGAAACAAAAGCAGAGTTCTCCAGGGTCAACCTGGGTTAGCCCTAAAAGACATTCAGAGCTGAGAGATTACTACATCTCTGTCACCTTTTAAAACCTTAGACTGCAACTCATTTGTGCATATATGCTTGCCTACTTTAAACTTGTAAATAGCTCATTTCTTTTTCTAGTTAATAAATCTTTAGTTAGTTTATTATGGGATTGGCTACAAGTATTGTTTTTGGTGAGAGATCTAAGGGTCTCTTGGGACTGGAAACAACCTGAATCTTTTGTGATCTTTGGTGTACAGCAACCAACTATCACTAAGTTCAGTTTGCCTGGATGGCAAGATAAACTGGAATGATCTGTGACTACATGGTAAGATTTATAATGCTTTAAGAATTCACACTTGTTACCACGTTGGTGAAATCTAATTATAGAACATACAGCCAATTTGGGGTCTCTTCTCTTCTTCTTGACAATCTGTCTTGGGGTTGCAACTCACAGTTGTGAACCACTCTGGGCAGCGTGACAATGACATCACTGACACAAGATGCAACCATCTCTGCTCTAGTATTTAATTTTGGAATGTTTTTTAAGTATATTTGTTTCTATCTGCATTCCACACCATTTTATGAAATGTTTCATCCTATTATTGAAGTAAATCAAGGGTTGCAAGAAAGTTTCCCCTTTTGAGTTACTTTTCAGTCTCTCGTTATGCCCCCATAGTGCCATTGCTTCACAAGCAAGAGTCAGGGTGCAGTCAATCAATTCTGTTTCACTTGTGCTTCCCTCCCTGAGTCGATACGGTCAATAACATTGTTACTGCTTTTGTGTGAGAGATAGGCAGCCCATTGCTGAAAAAGTAGCTTTGAGCAGGAGAAAAAGCATGCCTTTGTATACGTTCATGTGCCTTTTCCTATCTATCAAATCAAGTTGTAGTGAATAACTCAGTGCCATTCCTACCAGGGACCTTATTTATTGTGTTGACAACAGAAACAGAAGTCAGCACCAGCCTGGACTGAATATAAAATGAAGGAGAATTCTTTGTAGATCACCAGGTTAAAACGATGGTTTGCTTTTCTGATCATTTTCTGTGGACCATTTTGAAGTGTTGGTTGACATCGTTTCTCATCCTTACCAGCAGATAGAGCCACTCAATAAGAGTTGAGATTTGTGAAACAATTGACAGAATTGCAGCAGATGTCCCTGGAATGTTTCCTTGTGGTTTTTCACATTCTCTTAAATTCTCAAGATGAGTAGTAGGCGGTAGATCATCCTCAGGAACTTTTCACTTCCCAGAGAAATTGGATTAATCTTGGACATGATTTTGAGTTGTAGTCTAGTACTGATGTGTAACTTTATAGTAAATAGTTAACTCTTGGGAGTCCAAATCTTCTTGACCATTTGGAAGCCATAGTGATCAGTTCACTCTGCCAGGGAAACAACCCAAATGCTTTGAGGGGAAAATCTTGGTTAATATGTATACTGATATAACTTGCATTTCCCTCCTCCACTTTGTCACTAGTCTTTCCCCGTATTCTTTACTGACTACAGTCAGTCTGTTTACACAACTTCTTGGGGATGGAGTGGTCTTTTGCCCTTTGTCTTGTAGTGAATTCTGTAGGTCAGGTACCTGTTAACCTCCTCTTGTATCTTGCCAGAGGTCAGAAGTTTGCTTTCAAGAATGGTCAACAGCGACTATCCCAGCATACTTGGATACTGTAAAAACTAAAAGAAAAAAATCTTAAAACAAAATGTATTACTAAATCAACTAAATCCAAGGTAAATGGAATAACATCATATCTAGTGTATGGGGTAGGCAACAGCCAATCTAACTGGGTTAAATCTAATAGTTATAGTTCTGGTAAATTGGTGATTACGGTGTCTTTCTTTCTCTTTCTCTCTCCCCCTTGGTTATCATGGCCTCTGCCTTTATACGAACATCCTAGTGCCTGAGGTGATAATTGTCAGTGAGACTCTATTTCAATCCCTCCTCTAAGGGTCTGTCATTTATACACTCACTTCCTGTAAAATCTAGGTATGAACACTTGGTGACTGCTAATCCAGTGTAGAGGATATGATGGGGAGCGTATGTTGGCTTCAAAGTCCATTGTGTATCCCACCTGTATTTAGCAAGAAAGAGGACTCTGCTTTCATGAGCAAAGAGTTCTTCATCTCCTGTTGTTTAAGATACAGCACTTCAAAGTTACATACCATTATATAATGACATCTAGATTCTGTAATATAGGTCTATCTTCTTAACGAACAATTGAGAGAGCTTGAGGGAGAGGAGAGAAATTTTAGTCAGTGGGGTCACTGCCTTCCTAGAAGGGATGGGGGGTTAGAGAGGGCCCAGGCTGGTATCCCCAGGGTATTTCCAGCAGGTAATCACCATAAATGCACATTAGTTAATGAACACTTAAAGCAGCTATGAAATTTTTATTGTGAAGTCAGTAGGGGGGGCATTCATGTAGTTGAAAGCCAGACAGTTCTGCTTTTGTGGAGCAGTGTTCCTGTTCAGTAGGACCTGGATATGACTTTGTCCAGTGAAAATGAGCAAGACTCTGGATGCAGAAGGACACCAGCCAGGGCAAGGGTGGGGCAGCGCCTCCATGTGGAGTGATGCAGACGGCCCCTGGCCAACAGAAGATGAGATGTCCTGTATTTTGGGAATGTACCAGTGGCCACCTTAGTAGTCAGGTAGCGACTTAATAACAATCATACTTAAGTTCTTCTGACACTGACTAAATGAAGTCACTGCTATAACTATGTATATGCACTGTATAAGAGACTGATTGATTATGCCATTCTTCAGTCATAGCAGCACAGCAGCAAGTTAGTTCAGTGTCAGAAGACTTATGATTATTACTACGGTGAAACCCAGGAAAGCAGGAATATCTATCCTCCCCCCACCCAAGCTCCCCTACGTTCCCATCCCAGCAGCCCCTGCCTCCCCCCATCTCTCCTTACCCCTCCCTACTATTCCAAGGCTTTTGTGGAGTAGGGATTTTAGGGACTTCCCCTCACTGTCCCACGTCCAACACTACTCCCCTCTGCTCTCTCTCTCTGCCCTTCCCTTTCACTCTGTGCCCCACATCCAGCCTTGCTGGATGCCTCCCCTCCCCAGGATTCCTCAGGATGATGTTGCCACTGCAGTCTGGAGTGAGCAGGAATTCACAGACCAGACCTGTCCAAGCAGAGGTGGTCGAGGCAGTCCTCCTGCATCCCTCCCCCTGTGTCACAGCTCTCTGCCAATCTTACATTCCCCTTTCCATACCCCCAACATGTAAATCCTTACTCCTCCCTGCTAGCACAAGGCTTGTTTGTCCCTGGTGCTCAGAGAGGCTGGTGTGGGTTCTGGCAGGCGGAATGGTCCTAGGTGCCAGCTGCGTTCTCAGCCAAGTGAGATACGTGTGTGATAGTGCACATCTGGGCCTGATTTCTGTGGATGCAACGGTAGCCATGGACCCAGCTAGAGCTACCAGTGTTTTCAGATTATCATCATTTGACTTAACGACTTAATAACTCTTCGTTAAAACCAAAGGAAGGTCACACCTTTCTGAGGTATTGTTTCAGAACATCACTGCACCAGCAGTTTACAGGAGATCACATCGTTAAGGTTTTCTGTGTAGCCATGAAGGCTAGACACTTAAATTAAAAAACAAAAAAAACAACAGCAGGTCACCTCTCCCGACCTTCCGTGTCCCCAAACCAAAGGAAAAGGGGAAAAAAAAAAAAGAAGCTTACATGCTTGAGCTCAAGATAGCAGCCTCCAGGGACACAGTGCAAGAAGTAATGTGTAATGTGACTGGTCCAATGTGACCCCAAGTGCTTAGCTTGTCAGAGTTGACAAGATCACGGCTGAAATTTTCTGACTGTAGTCGTTAACTCATAGAGATTTGTGAAGTTAAGTCCAAAGCTATTCAAACTGAACAGAGTGCGGTCAATTATAGTGAAATAGGAGAATAGCTAGAGCTAAAATAACATTTGGATTAGCTCAGTCTTAATTTCTTCGCTGAAACTCAAACAAAACAGCATGTTTGTTCTGAGGGGTTTCCAATAGAACAATCACAAATTCACATGCTGGCAATGCGCTTGCCTTAGTACACAGTGGCTCATGGAGAGGATAACATTTGACTTTTGCTTATTTAGGACCCGTTTCTGCCAACCCGACGCCTGTTGATTAGAACCTTACCTTGTGAGTGGCCCCACTGATTGCAAATGCGACTACTAGGGAAATAAACTACTGAGTGTCAGAATCTATTCCTAATTTTTTTAACACTTTATAATAGAATAATGTCATCCTAAAAACACAAATTAAATCATACTAAACTACTGCAGTTTTGAGGAAATTAATGATCAGACTGATAGATGGGATGAAAAATAGCTGGAAATTTGTTTAAGCTGTCTCAGCCAAAGAACTTCACTGGTGTTTCTGAATTGGGTGGTTAATGTTAACTTTAGTTTCTCATAGACTCATAGACTCGTAGGTCAGAAGGGACCAATATGATCATCTAGTCTGACCTCCTGCACAAAGCAGGCCACAGAACCCTACCCATCCACTTTTATAACAACCCCTAACCCATGACTGAGTTATTGAAATCCTCAAAATTGTGGTTTGAAGACCTCAAGCTGCAGGGAATCCACCAGCAAGCGACCCATGCCCCACGCTGCAGAGGAAGGCGAAAAACCTCCAGGGCCTCTGCCAATCCGCCCTGGAGGAAAATTCCTTCCCGACCCCAAATATGGCGATCAGCTAAACCCTGAGCATGTGGGCAAGACTCACCAGCCAGCACCCAAGAAAGAATTCTCTGCAGTAACTCAGTTCCCATCCCATCCAACATCCCCTCACAGACCATTGAGCAGACTTATCTGCCGATAATCCAAGATCAATTGCCCAAATTAAACTATCCCATCATAACATCCCCTCCATATACTTATCAAGCTTAGTCTTAAAGCCAGATAAGTCTTTTGCCCCCACTACTTCCCTCGGAAGGCTGTTCCAGAACTTCACTCCCCTAATGGTTAGAAACCTTCGTCTAATTTCAAGTCTAAACTTCCTAATATCCAGTTTGTACCCATTTGTCCTTGTGCCTACATTAGTACTAAGCTTAAATAATTCCTCTCCCTCCCTAACATTAACCCCCCTGATGTCTAAGCTACACAGTTTTGTCAACAAAAGGCAGATTTCATTGACCAAACAGTGGAGGTTTACACACTGCTATGCTCCTCCCACCAATTTAACTCTCCTGCTACGCTGACATAATAAAACCACCTTGACTAGAGGCATAGAGCTTTTTGCAACAAAGTTAAAGTGATTCAGTGTCAAGTGTAGTCACTGCACCCTAAGTGGCCCCCAGGAGGTGTCCCACAATGGTCTTCTTGACTGCTCTGGTCACCAGTTTGAACTCTGCTGCCCTGCAGCCAGGTACACAGGCATGCACTCCTCCCCATTTAAAGCCCTGGAAATGTTTGAAATTTCTCTTTCTGTTCGTTCCATGTGGACAGCTCACATAGCATCTATCTAGCTGACTATGCTGGCTCCCTGCAGCACACATGCTCCTGCATGGAGTACACCAGAGTTGTGTCTATGGGGAGAGGAGGTTGTGTAATTGTAGCTCCACTCCAGCCATAGGAACTTTGATACCTACAGGCAAATTGCTAGTGGCATGGAGAAGGGGCACAAAAGGGACACGCAGCAGTGGTGGATGAGGAGGTCAAGTTGGAGAAGGATGAGGAACAGACTACAAGGTCGTCCAGTGGTGTGGCGAGCCAGGTCCTCTTTTTGACTTCTAAGGAGTCTAGCCAGTCCCAACACTCTGGTTCTGGTGCCTTGATGAAGGAGAGAGGAGCCCTAGTATGTACTCGTGGTTTGATACTGCAAGGAGACAGAGGTCTCCTTTTTTTTTTTTTAAACAGGGTAGAAGAGGGTTAAGGGATAGAAATGACCAACACTAGCACTGTTTGCATCTACATTTCATTCCTCTAGGCAGAGGAGGCCTTGAGGAAAAGTTTGTTAATGCACACTGGAATATCCTGGGAATCTTCCATAGAGAGCTTTAGGAAACTTTCTTGGAGGTACTCTGCAATCCTCTGCCAAAGGTTCCTTGGGAGGGCTGCCTTGTTTCTTCCCCAAATCAGCAATTACTTCTGCAGGCAAGAAGCATACGGACCCAGTCTAAAACTGCATGCATACAGGAGCTGCACCCTTGCATTCTTGGTTACCCTCAGAGCAAGATATCTATTTCTACCACCTCCGCTTGTCAAAAGTTGTGCCGGCATTCAGAATAGCGTCCCTATGCACTTGTAGCGATCCCCCTAGGAAACCACCCCACCATTTGTCCTCCTCCCAGCCCAAAATCACCATGCTTAGGGCTTTCACCATGCTGTGTGCCTGCCAAGGGAAAGTGAGAAGGTGGTGTGCCTAACTTGGCTATGAGTGCATTCACAACGCTGCCTTACGGTCTATTGTTTCTTTAACTTCTGCAGCTGTGCCCTTGAGGGTCAACTGCACATCGGCTGAGCAGCTCAGTCTGATAAGGAGACAAACCAGGAGGAATAAGGAAGATATGTTTAAGGAGAAGCTGCAATCATTTGTTGCAGCTGATTGCAAGCAGAGAGACAGTCAATTAAAAACAGAGAATGGAAAGCCAGGAGAGGAAACAGGGGAGAAGCAGATGATACAGTTGCTCAAGCACCAAACTGACATGCTGAGGTCCCTGACTGCGCTGCAAGCAGAACACATCTGTTCTTTCCTCCCTCTGTAGCCCATAGAGAACTGCCTGCCATGCCCTCCCCAAACTCCCCACACACATTCCTCGCATGTTCCCGGGTTGTCACAGTACCCCATGGATTCCATGCCTAGGGACATGTTTCACAATGACAGCTGGACATACAGCTGTAAGAACCTCATTTTGAAAAGTGCTCTACATTGGTATGTCCCTTGTAGGAAATAGTAATGTTTGTATAGCTGTTAAATATTCATTTTATTTCTATAAGTAAATTTTTATGGTCTCCTACACACTTGCAGAGTAAAACTAACACTCACACAACGATCATTATAAGGGTCATTCAACGGTGCTGAAAAACAATGCCTGTCTCAGTGCATTACAGGAAGACATATTACTGGGGCTCACTGTCAAAATGCTTCTTTAAAGCCTCCCTGATTTGAATAGCTCTCTGTTGAGCCCTTCTAACTGCCTGGTATCTGGCTACTCAAAAGCAGCCACAAGCTGATCCCCCTCAGTGTTCCATCCCTGCAGAAACTTTTCCCCCTTAGCTTCACAAATGTTATGCAGAGCACAGCAGACTGCTATGACCATGAGAATATTTTTCTCCTTGAGGTCTAATCTGCCAAAAGGGCAGCACCAGCAACCCTTTAATCTGCCAAAGGCACCTTCAATTGGCCATTCTGCTCTTGCTGGGCCTGTTGATACACTCCTTGCTGCAGTCATGGTTTCCTGTGTAAGGCTTCATGAGCCATGGGAGCAAGGAACAGGCTGGGTCTTCCAGGATCACAGTTGGCAATCCACATCCCTAGTTGGCATCTTCTGTTCTGGAAAAAAAATCCCTGCATGCAGTTTTCTATATAGGCCAGTGTTCCTGAAGATGTATGCGTCATAAACTCTTCTTAACCACCCTGCATTGATGTTGGTAAAATGACCCAGGTGATCCACCAAGCGCTTGCAATCATAGAAAAGTAGCTTTTTCTGTTGATGTACTTTGTCACAAGATGGTCTGGGGCCAAAAAATGAAATGTGTGTGCCATCTATCACCCCACCGCAGTTAGGGAATCCCATAGATGCAGAGCTATCCACTATTTCCAGCACATTGCCCACAATCATAGTCCTTCGTAGCAGGAGGCCATTAATGGCCCTACACACTTGCATCACCACAACCCCCATGGTGGACTTCCCAACTGCAAACCGATTTGCAATTAATCAGTAGCAGTGTGGAACTGCAGCTTCCACACAGCGATAACCACTTGCTTCTCCACCGTGAGGGTGGCTCTAATTTCGGTGTTCTTGTGCCGCAGAGCAGTGGGGAGCTCTACACACAGTTCAAGGAGAGTAGCTTTGCATATCTGAAAGTTTGCAGCCACTGCTTATCATCCAATACAGGCATCACGATGTGATCCCACCACTCAGTGCTTGTTTCCTGAGCCCAATAGTAACAGTCCACCATGTGCAGCTGCCTCGGGAATGCCAAAATCAATCTTGAATTGTTTCTTTCCATGGCACATAGGAGGACAGACATCACGGTGTCAGTATCAGATTCTTAGATCATGAAATACTGCAGAATCAGCTGTGTTGTGCTCATAAGGCTTATCACAAGGCAGACAGCAGTGCAGGATCCATGCTTTCAGACTGTTTACACGGGCTGTTGAAAAACAGCACAAAACATAATTGGAAGCCCTTGGAATGATGGGACAGAGTAAACTGCATCATGAGATGGTGAGCCTGCCCCCATGAGGCACTGCAATCCATTTCCAAAACACCCAGCAGATGGTAGTGAGTTGCACTGTGGGATAGCTACCCATGGTGCACTGCTCTCTTGTCAATGCAAGATCACCAACTGTGGACGCGCGCTGCCATCACAAGGAGCATTGTGTGGAGGTACAAAACCGGTTTAATTACAGCAGTGGATAATCATTGAAGTAACTTAAGTCAACCTAGTAGGCATAACCTTAGTCTGCGTAATATATCAACATAGGGAGCCCAGTCCTTGATCTTTGGCTTAGCAGGATCCTTAGGGCTTTCCAAGATCTGCTGTACAGAAGTTCCCCGACTTACGCAAGCATGCCATTCCGGAACGCCTTGCGTAAGTCGGGAACGTATCTCCGACAATTACGGGAAAAAAAAGGCGCTTACAGAACTTTTTCCGTAAATCCAGATTTATGTAAGTCAGGATTTGCACAAACCGGGGAGTGTCTGTATATCACTAATCAACCACAATCTTCTTTTGCAAATGCCTTCATATATGCATCCCCTTTATTGTCCCTTTTATTGTTTTTGTTTGTTTGTTTTAAAGCAAAAGCTACTAAAGACAAGATCTGTGGTGTTCTTCCAGGGTTAAATGAAATCATAGAAATGTAGCCCAGATGGGACCTTGAGATACCATCCAGCCACTCCCTCTCCCCCCACCATTCCCCGCTCACACTGAGGCAGGACCAAATAAACCTAGATCGGTACTTCCCAACCTTCCAAGACTACTGTACCCCTTTCAGGAGTCTGATTTGTCTTGCGTACTCCCATGTTTCACCTCACTTAAAAACTATTTGCTTACAAAACCAGATATAAAAATACAAAGGTGTCACAGCCACACTGTTACTGAAAAATTGCTTACTTTCTTATTTTGTCTGTATAAAATTTTTAGTTTGTATTGACTTTGCTCGTGCTTTTTCTGTAACCTGTTGTGAAACTAGGCAAATATCTAGATGAGCTGATGTACCCCCGGGAAGACCTCTGCATATCCCCAGGGGTACACGTACCCTGGTTGAGAACTACTGACCTAGACCATCCCTGACAGGTGTCTGTCTAACCTGTTCTTAAAAACTTCCAAAGATTGGGATTCCACAGCCTCCATTGGAAGCTTATTTTAGAGCTTAACTACCCTTATAGTTGGAAAGATTTTCCTAATGTCTAACCTAAATCTCCCTTGCTGAAGATTATGCAGATTACTACTTGTTCTACCTGCAATGCACATGAAAAACAATTGATCTCTTCACATATTTGAAGACTGTTATCAGGTCCCCCTCCATAGTCTTGTTTTCAGATCAGTTTTTTCTAAACCTTGTATCATTTTTATTGCTCTCCTCTGGACTCTCTCTCCAATTTGTCCACATTTTTCATAAAGTGTGGTGCCCAAAACTGGATGCTGTACACTGGTATCACCAGTGTCAAATAGAGTAGAACAGTTACCTCCTGTGTCTTAGATATGATGCTCCTCTTAATAAACCCCAGAATGATAGTTCTCTTTTTTGCAAATGCATTGCAATGTTGGCTCATACTCAATTTGTAATCCACTATAACCCCCAAATTCTTTTCAGAAGTGCTACTGCCTAGCAGGTTATTTCCCATTTTGCATCTGATTTTTCCTTCCTGAGTGTAGTACTTTGTACTTCATTGAATTTAATCTTGTTGCATTTAGATAAATTCTCCAGTTTATCAAGGTCATTTTGAATTCTAATCCATGTCCTCCAAAGTGTTTGCAACCCCTCCCAGTTTGGAGTCATCTTCAGATTTTATAAGAATACTCTCCACTCCATTATCTAAATCATTAATTAGTAAAACATTTAATTAGAAAACATTTAATAGTACCATATCCAGAACAGACACCTGTCATACCCCACTGCTTGCCGCACCTCCAGGTACCTCCCCCAAAGCTCCACTTGGCCACAGTTCCCTGTTCCCAGCCAATGGGAGCTGCAGGGGGCAGTGCCTGGAAGCCCGGGCAACACAGGGACAGAGCCCTCTGCTTCCCCCCCGCCCCGGCCGCAGGGATGTGATGCCAGCCGCTTCAGGGAGCGTCGCCGGGCTCGAGGGGGGCAGTTCTGCAGCTGTAGTTTTCCCACCCCTGGGCTGGAGGTAGGTCGGGGGGGCGACCATGGGCCGCTTGAGACCCTGGTCTAAAACATCTTCCCTCCACTTGCTTGTAGGAATCTTCAGCTGAAATCCATGCACACTCTTCCTCTGCTGAAATCACTGCTAGTCAGTCAGCTAACTGGTTAACCAACCAGTAGATAAGTGTATAGATTTAAAGAAAACCCTGCCACAAGAAAATACAAAACTGAGACCAGCAAAATAGAAACAACACTTTCCACATTACTGCATGTAAAGAAAAGTTGTTGAGACAATTTAACTAGAACAGTTTGGCTAAAATCAAAACAATATTCAAATCATACAATTAAAACAGAAGAAGTTATTTGTCCCTTCCCAATTTCCCCTTCCTATAATTAGCATTGCCCAGGCTTCCCTGTTAGAGGGTTAACAATATCACTAACCTGCTGCAAAATGGTTCAGAGTTAGGGAAAACAGCCTGCTTTCTGCTACTGGGCTCAGCCTCTCCCAGCTCACACAGGGCACATGGCCCTTTGCAAAGCAGCAGCCCTGACTGCTTGCCCTCATAGAGTCTGACCCCAGCAACAGGGAACCTGTTGGAGCAGACCCAAAACTACCACACCCAATTTCAGAAGCTTCTGGATGTGGAGTGCTTAATCTGCCTAGCAACAATGACTCAGACACAACTCGCTCCTCCCTCCCCACTCCCACTATGGGTCCCTATTAGGTGAATGGGTTACATATGCAGTGTAGCTGTTCTTTGTCAGCAGAAGAGAGCTCTCCTGCGAACAAAATAAAATCACCCCAATGAGGGGCAGTAGCTTTGTCAGCAGGAGACAAAGTGCTGTCCACACTGGCACTTTTCATCGGAAAAACTTTTGTCAGTCAGGGGTGTGTTTTTTTCACACCCCTGAGCGACAAAAGTTTTACCGACGAAAATGCAGTGTAGATATAGCCTCAGTGTCTTCAGTAAAAGTCTCCTTCTGAAGAGATTCCTATCTTAAATATGTCCCCCTTGGAAGAAGCTTCACATTTATCCTCTCCTCTCATCTGCAACATGTAGAAATATTTCCTCTCCTCTACACCTGCCAAAAAAGCCCCTCAAAACCTCTGTTTGGTTGACTAGCGGCATATGTGAAAGAGAAAAGAGAAAATTTTCTGATGAAACAGTTTTCTGTGGAAAATACAGATTCCACGGAATTGACAAATAAAAAAAAATAAAGTAATTGGAGATATACCTATCTCCCAGAACTGGAAAGGACCCTGAAAGGTCATCAAGTCCAGCCCCCTGCCTTCACTAGCAAGACCAAATACTGATTTTTGCCCTGGATCCCTAAGTGATCCCCTCAAGGATTGAGCTCACAAACCTGATTTTAAGCTGGCTAGTGCTCAAACCACTGAGCTAATACTGTGATGCAAATCACAGATGCAAATCAGGCTCATTCCTGCTATCTAGCCCAGAATTTTTCCAAAATTTCCATTCCACAGAAAAATTTGCATTTTTAACATTTTGTTCCACTTTGGAATGGGGAAAAACCATCAGAAATGTGAAACTTTCTGCAGGATAGAAATTCTGATGACCATACAGTTCTTAACTGGGTAGAGAACATTTTTCTTGTGATCCTTTGAAAATCTATATATTGAAGAGGAAAGCACTGTATTGGGTAAGATTTTGCTGAGCCCAGGAAATCAAAACCCCTGTAACATGTACCTAACCAGCTCAGTTTCTAGACTCAGCTTGATTACAGTATATTTATTGCAGGGGTCTCAAAGTCCTGGCCCGTGGGCCATCTGCGGCCCGAGAACCTCCCCACTACGGGTGGCCCACGGAGGAGAGACCCCATGCAGTCACACTGCTGGCTCTGTCTGCTGAAGGCACCACCCCTTGCAGCTCCCATTGGCTGGGGGAGAGTTGGCTAGTTGCTGGGTAGAGTCAGCCATGGAGGCAGCATCACTTTTTTCTACAATTAATATAAACAAGTCAAAATACCGAGCACAGCTATCTGATGCACACCTTGCTGCAATCCTGAAGGTTTCAACTACTCAGTCACTGAGGCCAAACATCAACAAACTGACAGAACTGAAGCATTGCCAAGTATCTGGCAAACAGTAAAAACTCTCTGGCAGGCAAAGAATTGTATAAAGTTGTATGACAGTTTTATTATTTCTAAGAAATTCAAAATAAAAAATACAATATAAACTTTTTTTTTCTGAACACCATCTTCCATGACATTATTGGCTCACTGGGGATTTGAGGACTGGCCCTAGCCCTAAGGTAAATTGCGTTTGAGACCCCTGATCTATTGTGTAATATTAATGCATTTTACGAAAAACAGTTAATGTATCAAAATCCCATGCAAATATAATATGGTTTAGGTAAATTGTGGTCAGAATAAAAAAGTCATAACAGAACACTGAAAAATATAGGGTTTTTTAAAAACTTAAGAGTATTTTTTATTTAAAAAGTATATTTTTGGATTAGTCTGAAACCTCTTCCTTCCACTCCACCCAACCCAGTCTGCTGTAGCCAACTGGTTTGATTTAATCCAGCTTCATTCCATGCTGTTTTTGGCTCCATTCAGCCATATATAGAGCCCAATACTGGTACCCTTACTTATGCTGAGCAACGTCTTTCTCCACAATCATCCCATTTGTATCAGTGGGTCCATTTATGGAGTAGGCTACTCAATGGAATACAACCAGCAGGACCTGGTCCTTAATGGAATGTTTCTGGAAATTCTGAAATTTCCTGGAACATTCTACTGCCTTATATTGTCTGTCAGCAACTATCTGCATTTTACAGGTAAAACCAACTGTTGTATCCAGTGGGTTAGTGCAATAACCATTCAAGACATTTTTTCATCCCTTCCTGCCTGCACAATTTGTTTTATTGTAGCCTTTTTCTCTAGGCTATTGAGGAATCATGTTCTTCCCCCACCCTTCCAAGATGTGAAGTAAATCTCAGAGGAGACAGTGTGTGACCAGACTGGGTATAATAGCCACTATTCAGACTTTATGGGGGCAGGATGGATCCATTAGTTTAACAGCCAGTGTTTGTATTTTAGTGGAGTTTTTATTTATCAGTGACCTTATCACAAAAGAAACACTTTGTTCAAAGGAAGTGACCTCCCTTGAGCTCTTTATTTTCAGGGAAGAAAGGGCTTAGTTGGGACAACCTTAGGCTTTTCTTGAGTCCCCTTCACAGTTGCTATAGTTTACAAGATTATTATATTGCTTTGGCTTTCTTTGTTGTTGTTGTTTTGTTTTGGTTTTGGTTTTGGTTTTGGTCTGCAGCTTTTAAACTCTTTAAACTCTCAGAAGACAAAAGTGGGGCTGTTTGTGCTAAATAAATATCTGGCGTCATTAACTGATGCAGGAAGGAGAAAAATGCTAATACTATAGCAACATATTTGTCTTTCTGAAGTAATAAAAAGAGTGAGGCTTATTCTACTTGCTAGTAGTCTATTGAACTGTCAGTGGAGCTGTGGCTTTAATTCCTGTTGTAACTGCTGTATGTCCAGGATAAACATAAACTTTCTATTGGAGTGAGAGATTCAGAGAGACAGTCAAGGTTTTGGGGCCTCAGAATTGGCTTACTTTGAAGAATGCACACAGGAATTGCCAGACTGGATCAGACCCAAAGTCTGTCTAGTTCAGTATTGTGTCTCTGACACTGGCAATCGCTAGAGGCTTCAAATGAATGTTTAAGAACCCTGCAGATGTGGGTAATCTGTGCCTCCTCCCACACCCCACACACTAGGTCTTATTAGAGTTTCCAACTTTATACTCAAACAAAACCGAAAACCCATGCTCTGCCCCAGCCCCCCTCTTCTCCCAGGCCCTGCCTCTGTTCACTTCACTTCACACACACACACACACACACACACACACACACACACCTGTCGCGTGTTCTCCCCATCCTCACTCACTCGCTCATTTTCACCAGGCTGGCTCGAGGACTGGGCTGCGGGAGGGGGTGAGGGCTCCAGATGGGGTTGCAGGCTCTAGGGTGGGGCCAGAAATCAGAAGTTCAGAGTGTGGGAGAGGGCTCCAGGCTGAGGCAGTGGGTTGGGATGCGAGATGGGGTGAGGGCTTCGGCTGGAGGTGCAGGCTCTGGTGTGGGGCTGGGGATGATGGGTTTGGGGTGCAGGAGGGTGCTGTGCGCTGGGACCAAGGAGTTTGGAGGGCAGGAGGGGGATCAGGGCTGGGGCAGGGGACTGGGACCTGAGAGGGGTTCAGGATCCAGGTGGCCTTACCTCAAGTAGCTCCTGAAAGCAACGACATGTCCCTGCTTCGGCTCCTATGCGGAGGTGTGGCCAGGCAGCTCTGCACACTGCCCTATCCACAGGCGCCACCCCTGCAGCTCCCATTGGCTGTGGTTCCCAGCCAATGGGAGCTGTGGAGGCAGTGTTTGGAGTGGAGGCTGCTTGCGGAGCCCCCTGGCTTCCCCTATGCATAGGAGCCAGAGGGGAGATATGCCAGCTGCTTCCCAGGAGCCACACAGTGAGGAGGCTAGCAAGGAGCCTGCTAGCCCCACTGTGCGGCACCACCAACTGGATAGTCAACGGTCCGGTCAGTGGTGCTAACCAGAACTGCCAGGATCCCTTTTTGACCAGATGTTCTGGTTGAAAACCGGACACCTGGTCACCCTAAGTCTTATCTTGGTCTCTAAGAGTATATCTATACTGCAATAAAAACAACCACAGTGGCCTGTGTGGGCTGACTAAGGGTCATGGGTTTTGGACTGCAGTACTATAAATTTGCAGTGTAGTCATTCAGACTTGCGCTGGGTTCTGCACAAATGTAAAATAATCCCGGTGAATTAAAGAATGAAGGATCTCCTAGATGGGACCGTGGTCAAAGACAGCTAATTAAAACCAGGATAACAACCATTTAAACTGTAAATATTCAGTAACCTTTGTTTTGTTTTAAGATGGAATACAAATAATTGTTTATAAGACTTAGCAATACTGGTAAGGGTGCCTTCAGAGCATTCTCCTGAGAGGCAGACAAATATTAACCTCTGTCTCTTTCTGTAAAATGAAAATAAGTCACTACCAACAAGATGGCCAAGAAAGTTAGGATATCTCTATGCTACAGGTGTTACAGCTTAAAAACATGTAAGCAAATATTAAAAATTGGATTTTTTAAATTTATATTTTAAATATTTCTTTTAAAAGCCTGATATATAAATAAATCAGGTCCACAAAAATGCATTTGGAAACTGTCAAAGATATAATTTTATGATATTTTAGTAGAATCCATATTAATTATAATTTTTCCCATTGTATGCTGACATTCTTGAAGTAATCTCCAGTGAAATTGCATGTTAATTTTTAATTGTAGGTGGTACTTATACTGTGAAGTGATTTTCCATCACTGACTATTTTAAAATCAAGTTTGGATGTTATTTCTGTGCATATGCATTATGATACAGTCTTTAATTACATGATCACGTGCTACTTTTTCACAGGATTCCTGCCTTATATAGAAGCCCTGTCACATGGTAGTTTTGAGCTAGTCATTACTGTCTTGTTGTATAGGAAAAGTCAGAATGATATAGTAACAGAGGCGTTTAGAGAGCTGTCATGGGGGTGACCTATGGTTGCCAACCCTCATGGATTGGCTGGGAATCTACTGGAATCGGCCTTAATCCCCCAGTGACTATTAAAAACAATCCGGGAGATTTTAATAGGCCAAAAGTCTGGTCGGCGGGGCTAAGGCAGGCTCCCTGTCTGCCTCGACTCCGCACAGTTCTCGGTAGTGCCTGGCATTTCTGGCTCCTAGGTGCAGGGGTGGCCAGGGGGTCTCCGCACACTGCCCCCATGCCCTGCCACGAGCACCGACTCCGCAGCTCCCACTGGCTGGGAATTGGGGCCAATGGGAGCTGTGGGGGTGGTGACCATAGGCAGGGGCAGTGCGCAGAGCCATCTGGCTGCCCCTGAGCCTAGGAGCCAGAGGGACACGCTGGTCGCTTCCAGGAGTCACCCAAGGTAAGCACCGCCCAGAGCCCCTCGCCTCCTCCCGCACTCCTACCGCTGCCCCAGGCTAAGCCCAGGGCCCCCTCCCACACTCCGAACCCCTTGGCCTCATCCCCCAGCCCAGAACCCGCACCGCCTCCCACACCTAACCCCCAGCCTGATGAGAGTGAGTGAGGGTGGGGGAGAGTGAGAGACAGAGGGAGAGAGATGGGGTGAGCAGGAGGCAGGGCCTCAGAGAAGGGGCAGTGCAGGGGCGTGGCTTGGGAAGGGGTGGGACAGGGATGGGGCAAGGGTGTTTGGGTTTGTGCAGTTAAACAGTTGGCAACCCTTGGGTGACCACTACATAGTGCTCTCCACTGGTGGAGTGCGGCTCTTGAGGCATTCCCTGCCTCACTTTCCCTCACTGGGATGGAAGTCCTTGGTTTTCCAGACACTGTTGTGTTCTGGAGATGTGGTTTAGCCCTCAGTCTATGTCACAAACAAACACTACCCCTTTTGGGATAGCCAGTGTCCAACTAAAAGTCTCAAACAAAAAGATTCTGCTGTCTTTTGGAGGCTTTTCTTCAGCCCATCCTTTGGACCCTGTTCTCAGCCTCTTCCTGAGCTACCTTTGAGATTCTTTTTGGCTTTAGGATAGAGCACTGCACCCAGGCTGGTTCCCCTTCTCAGTCCCTGCAGACGCTCGTTTAGGGCCTTCTACAGGAGCCTACTCACTCCCTGTAGTTCCAGCTCCAGATAGATCTCACTCAACCCTTTTATAAGGCCTAGGTGTCCATTAAATTATCACCTCAGGTGATGAAGCTGCTAATTAATTATAGCACAGGCGTGGCTGGCCCTATCATCCCTTAAAGGGGCCAGTCACCCATGATAAAAGGAAATAGATATTTCAAGCTAATTATAAAACTCACTTTTTTGGAAAGAGTAGTATGTCCCTCTGTAATAGTGTCTATACTGATTGCACCTCTGCCTGTCTCCCCCCAACCTGCTCCTCCCACCCCCTGGCAACACCCTTGTTGCAATTTCTCTTTCTCGAGCAATTGAACTCTACTGTCCCTAAATACAGTTTCACGCACTACCTATAGGCAGATTGAGACACTTATTAGCAATGTAGGGTACATGTGCTTCTTCTTCTCCTAAGGCAGGGATAGTCTATTATTTTTTGTCAAAGTCCAAATTTCTTGGTCAAGGTATAGTCAAGGTTCACACTCCAGAGAAATTAAAAAATAAAAATAATAATGAATAATAATTATGATAATAAGTAAGCAAAAATATTTCAGGGTCCATTCAAAAACATCTGGCAGTCTGGATTTGGCCCGCAGTTGCCTATTGACTACCTCTGCCCTAAACACTAGCTGTGCTCTCTCCACAATATTCTTAAGTACTGCTAGCCCAGGGAGAGGATTTCAGGATCTTACTTCGTACTCCCCACGTGGCAGAAGGCTGACAAAACTGTCCCTGATTTTGCTCTTTTCCTCAAATAATATTGTAGAACAGGGGTTCTCAGACTTTTGTACTGGTGACCCCTTTCACATACCAGGCCTCTGAGTGCAACTCCCCCTTATACATTAAACACATTTTTTAATATATTTAACACCATTATAAATGCTGGAGGCAAAGCAGGGTTTGGGGTGAAGGATGACAGCTCACAACCCCCCATGTAATAACCTCGTGATCCCCCTCAAGCCCCAGTTTGAGAACCCCTGTTGTAGAATTTATAAAAATAAAGAATAACGCACCAAGGAAAAAATAACTAGTACCTTAAACTTACATTAAATATTTAATCTCATGGGATCCCAAAGTACTTTGCCAACTAGAGACTTAGGGGACCCTTTCAAAACTCCCAACCAAATCCTTTCACTTTGCACAAAGTCTGTAAGGTCTGTCTATGGGAACTTCATGGATTTCAGTGGCATCAAATCTTCTCTCACCTCTGGTCATGGAGTACCTGTACCGCAGGCAGTGGCTGCTACAGTAGCTCATGATCTGTCAGGAGGTGGCATGACTCAGTGGAAAGGTCAATTGAAGGACTCAGAAGACATGGGTTCCATTTCTACATCTGCCATTGGCTAAATGTGTATCAAAGCGGTAACTTTTTGTACAGGTCTTGAAAAAACTCTGTGTGTTCACTGGCAATTAGCTGTTCCTAATGAGCTAAACTAAAGCAAACTGAGGTCACTTTACTTCTGAATGAGAGCTTCCACACATGGGTTTACTGTACTTTAAGTAATTCATTTTAAATTCACAGCCCCTCCTGCCAACTCTACTGATGAGCCTTATGAAAAGAGTTAAGTTTATGGGATCCACACTAGTCACTGAGTTGATATGAAATACAGAACCTGTAAGCAGAGTACACAGTCAGTACAATGGCAGAAATCCTGTCATGTTGGCTATTGAAATGTACCCATAGTTCTGTCAGATCAGTGTTGAAATAAATTTGGAAACCATTGTAGGAGAGTTGGTGGAACAGGAAACAAAACAAAGTGGTGCTCCATTGCACTAAAGAAAATGGGAGCAGTTTTTCCATTGCATCTCACAGTACTGTTCTTTGAAAAGTCACTGTGTAAAGATGTCACCTTCTCAACAGATCTAATTCTTGTATCCTGTGTTCAGAATTACTTTTTAGTGGTTGCTACTTGCTTCTAGTCGTTGCTTGTCTTAATGACGAAAAATAAGATTTTAATGCTTTTTATTTCTATTGGCCCTGCTGATCCAGCACAGCTAGGATAATCTGAACTGGAGTCTGTTCCTTCTTGGACATCATATACAGAATTGATTGCTAAATTCCAGTAACTCATACCTATGAAAGCACATTGGAAACAGTGAGGTAGCACAGATATCAGGGCATAATTTGAAGATAGTAGGGTTGCAAAAGACATAGCAACATAATCTGACTAGCAGAATCTTTTACAGGAAGTGATGATATGTCAACCCATCTTCAGTGTCAGATCCCAGATTGAATTTTGGGGCTGGCCATTTTTTGCTTTGTAAACTAAACACCTTTGATATGGCAGTCACTTAGAGTCATTAAACATGGGACCCCAAGATACCACTTTTAGTAAGCTTCTCATAGAAGAACTGCACTTTAAGCTTACGCTACATTAATAGCTTTGAGGTGAGCATTAGTAGTGGTGTGGTCCAGCTGAACCATCTGCAAGCCAGAACTACACATGTGACAGAGACCTTTGCAGAAAGGATTATTTAAAAGATATTTCATGCTTTGCACTGATTTAAACTAAAATCAGTTTTAAATGGATTTAGTTAGACTAGTGCAACACACTTCATGGACACTCAAACTGATTTAAACCTGGCTTATATCATTTTAGCTTAAAAAGATTTGCATTGTTTTAATGACATCAATTTGAAAACATACTTCTAATTAAACCAGTGCAACTTATAATATAGATGACGCCTACCCTGGTGGCTTTTAAATTAACAAAAAAAAAAAAACAAAAGCAAAGAAATTCTGATCTTTTCATTCTTAAAACACTGCTAATACCTGTTTTACTGAGCTCATTTATATCCATCTCAATTTTGTGTTCTAAATTGGAGTGAGAAACTTTAAAACATGGAAAATATTGATTGAATTAAAAATCCAGAAATTAAAATTTCTGTAATTTGCTTCAAACAAAACTTGGCAACCGTATAAAAGAAAATATTTATCCTTGTCTTGGTAATTCCCAGGGCCCTATTGTCTACAGCGCTAGACTTTTTCTTCATTTTTTGCTGTCAGTCATCAAGGTTGTGGCTTTATAGGCCTTTGTTGGTTGACTAGTTGCTGAGGCTCAAGTGGTGTTGTTTCTCTTTTTCAGAAGCCCCTGGCTCCAGTCTGAAGGAGCCTTCAGCTTTGAAACTTCACTGCTAGCAGGAAGTCTAAACTTAAATGACATCAGTTGTCTCTGTCAACAACACACTGAGAACACAGGTTTCAGAGTAGCAGCCGTGTTAGTCTGTGTCCGCAAAAAGAACAGGAGTACTTGTGCTTACCCCTTATTTTGCCACACGCTTACCTGTCCTATAATCGAGATGTTTAGTTTATATCAGCTTTGATAAAGCAAATCCTTATGTGCTTCCTAAAGGCTGTTTTGTTATATTTTAATAATAATTTTGTCCACGGTCTTCAAAAGGGGCTGTATTCCATGGAAACTCAGTGCTGTGACATTAGAACAAAGTAGCAAGCTGGGAAGGAACTAACATAAAAAATCCCACATATGCATGCACACTCTTTTTCATTTGTGTGTGTGTGTCTGTGTGTAAGCACACACACTCGGTCTACATGGAGAATTCAGTAAGCTGAATAGACTGAGTTGTGCTCATTCAAACTGAGTTTGTCATTACTTAAAAAGTTTATAAAACAAATAGGAAAAAAAAGCCTGGTTGGTCTTTTGAATTTGTGACTGTTTCGAGAGATGGCAATGACTGCAAGGGAATAAAAACCATATCAGCCTTAAAACCCAACTCCTACTGAAATATCTCTGTAAGATTCATGGGTTTGCTTTAGATGCTATCTCAGCAGTGCCAGGGGCCCATAAGGCCAACAGTAAGTCTTGCAGGAGCCACTGCTGTCTCACGGGTAGGAGTCAGGCGTCAGGAGGTGCCATATCTCCCTTTTCTACTTCCTACAGGGGAGAAACGGGAGGGAGAGCAGAGAGCCAGTGCAGTAGGGAGACTAGCTAGATAATCCTTGCTGGATGTGTGGGGAGACAGGCAGAACTTGTGAGTGGGAAAAAGGGAGGATTCAGGCAGAGCCACCAATAACTGAGTGGACTGGCAAGAGGAACCAAGGAGAGGGACAGAATCACCAGAGAGTGGGGTAGGTGGGGATATAAATTTTGCATTAGTTTAAAAAAGGATAGTGGAAGGTTAGGGTTCAGTGTTGTATCACCCCCTCAACTCCTTGGATTTTTGCTCGGTAGGCAGTCTGAATATCACTATGTCCCTGGTCATGATATACATTATGTCCCTTTGGAGCAATGTTTGTTTGGCAGCAGCTTAATTTAGAAAAAAATGAGGTTTAACAGATGTTGCATTTTATTTGTCTGTGGGGGGTAGCCATAGTGGTGGTATGGTGCATACAGTTTTCTGGACAATTCAGTATCGTATCAGTGAATAATTGAAGCCATGTAACCATGTTCATGGGCTTCTTAGGAAGCTTCTTTATGTCTTTTATGAACTATGTCTGTAGTGAGTTTGAGACCACCAGCGTAATTTATATACACAGAACAATGGGTGCATCAGATATTATGTGTATTATGTAGGGCACTGTACGTGGGTACTGCAATGTGACAGCTACATAGACAGGGTCTGTGGGCTAATGATCAGAGCAAAACAGAGGAATGGAAGCCACAAATTTTGGATTCTGTTTTCAGCCCTCCCACCAATCTGATGTGAATTTACTTCTTCCAGAGGTGTGTTGAGTCTTAATGTCTGTGAAGGGCTTTGAGATCCTGGGATGAAGGGTGCTATAGAAATGCAAGTATTATTACAATGTTTTAATTTAACTGTAAAGAGAAGACTAATCTTCCTTTAAAAAGTTACTGGGATGTAGGTGACCTTTTCCATGTGTAACCCTTCTGCCCCTCTGAGTTGGCAGCAACAAGGGCCAGGTTCAGTATCCAGGGGTTCCGTTTCAATAACACAAGGCATAACCGGCTCGAGCCCCCACCCAGTGACCTGGGACACTTACATACACACCTCCGGGCGCCTCAGGAGGGCAATTCTCCCTCTTCCGCAAGGCAGCAGAGTCTGAGTGTAGCGAATCTTTTTAAATAAAGGAAGGAATCAATGCCAGCATCATTGAGAAAACACCACAAACAGAGTTATAACACAAAGCAGTAACCACTCCCCAAGTACATTTGGCAATGTCCTTTTCCGCTCAGGGTCTTAAGGTCCATCACTCCAAAGTCCAACATACCCAAAAGTCCTCTGTGTCAATGCCACCCCAGATTCAATGAGTCTATCTGTAGAGTCCTCCCCCCCAGCCTGGGTGAAGGGACCTACCGTGGTCAGGGCCAACTGCCCTGCCTCTCCGTGGGTTCTGCTTCCGCCTTCTCCACGAACTGCTCCGCCTTACCAGCCGCTCCACTCTGCTCCTCCGGCCGTCCTCACAAACTGCTCCGCTCCAGCAGCTGCCTCGTGAGCTGCTCCAGCTGTCCCTGCAAACTGCTCGGCTCCGCTCGCTCTGTGGGCTGCTCCACACGCCCCACATCTACTCCGCTCTGCTAGCCGCTCCGCTCCACCAGCTGTCCCGTGGTCCGCTCCAGCCATCCCCACAAACTGCTCCACTCCGCCAGCTGCTCTGTTCCACAGTATAGCTTCAGGCTCCCCCACTAGTTAGCACAGTACTCAGTGCTCCCAGCTCAGTAATTTCAGCTCTTTTGTGATTTCAGCTCTTAGTGATTTCAACACATAGTAGGGGAGCCCAGTGCTAGTGCACCATTAGCCCAAAGTGAGTTCAGCTCAGCAACCTGTATCTAGAGTCTTAAGGGAATAAAAAAATCAACGGTGACATTCCACAGTGGAGAGGGGAGGGGTGCAACTGGTGCTTCTAGCTCCACAAGGAGCCTGCACCACCAGGCACAAATACCTGTCCCCAACCTCTCTCCCCCTTCACTGGGTTTTGGAACCCATGTCCCTTGTCTAGCAAGTACCACCCAACTGAGGTTGAGTCATTTCTGTCACAAAGCAGTCCCACAGCTCGGCAGTCTGGGATGGGGCAGGCGTGCCTATGCAAATATTTGAGATTTCACATGCTGGACATTCTTTCCACACTTCCCATAATTCACCACCAGATGTCAGGGTACAGCTAATCCTGACTCTGCTTACACATGAATGATGTAGTGCTCTATTCTGTTAACATGTTGCCTTTCTGTGATCCAAGCAGATTTTCCCTCTTTTCCTAAAATGAAGATTTATGGAAATGTGCATCTCATTATATCCATGTCTTCTACTTCCCTTAGTAAAATGTCTGCAATATGGTCTAGTGCAGTGGTTTTCAAAGTACAGGCCACAACCCAGTACTAGGTTGTGGAATATCAGGCACTGAGTCGCTTGCAAATTTAAAATGTTATGATCTCTGAAAATATCTTTCATTACAGTTTTAAAATAACAGGAAAAGAATTTAAATTTGGACATTTTACTTCCAGTACGACTTATTCGTTTGCAGAGAGTTTCTTATGCACAAATACATAAGATAGCTGTTTTGAATGTAATCACCTAACTAGACTGCTTTCCACACAGTCAGTTTTGTTAATGCTGAGGAGACTTGAGTTGCGAGGCTTAATCAGAAAACCTTCATCCTGAAAAATGGACAGTTTTGTAATAAAAATAAGTTCAGAAACAGTCATCAGATCCATCTACATCTGAAAATGAAAATACAAATGTAAGTACGTCATCTGCAACAGAAAGTTCTAGTAATAACAGACAGACTTCTGCCATGTCGACCTTGCCTGGACCATCTACTAAAAAAGAAAACCAAATCATCATGGACGAGGCAGTGTAATGATGCTTTTTTGAAATATGGTTTCATCAGTTGTGCTAACGCACGCCAAAATCCAAACCCCAGTGTGGTGTTTGCAGTGAAGTGCTTGCAAAACAAGAGTTTAAAAATGTCATAGTTTAAAAAACATTTAGAAACAAAACATGGGGAACTCACTGATAAGACTACTGAATATTTTCAAAGGAAGCAATGGGAATTAGTTATCAGTGCAAGTTTTTAGTCAGACAACAACTTTGAATGGTAAGGCACAACTAGCATTGTATTTGGTTCCATACTATGTGGCAAAAGAGAAAATAGCCCATAAAGTTGCTGAAAAAATAATTCTTCCAGCATCTCTGGACATGGGTATGTACAATTTTTGATGAGAAGTCTGCTGAAAAATTGAGACGTATTCCTCTCAGCGATAACACATAATCTTGGTGAATATGTGATATTGCAGAGCATTTGGAAGCCCAGCTTATTACTCAGTTACTGTCAGCCAGGGATTTTGCTATCCAACTTGACAAGAGTACTGATATTTCAAATTGTGCAATACTGGTAGTTTATGTGAGGTATGTATGGCAAGATGACTTTATGGGAGATTTGCTGTGTTATCTGACTTCGTCAACAAATACACCAGAAGCACTGTGTTACTGCGTAGTTGGAAAATACAAATTATACCGGGCTAATTGCAAAGAAGTTACAAATGAAGGTGCAGCAATTATGACAGGTAGAAATAGCAGAGTTGTGAGAACAATATCTGAGGCAGCTGGTAATGATGTTGTTTGGAATCATTGTTTCATTCACTATGAAGCTCTGGTGTCCAAGGGTATTTCCCCTGATCCTGTGGCAGTACTGTAGGAGATAGTGAAAATGGTTAATTTCATTAAAGGAAGCTCACTGAAAAGCAGGCTTTTTGAAGCAAGCGGAGCATACTCATTTACTGTTTCACACTGAAATACGGTAGCTGTCCTGGGGCAAGGTGCTTACAACGGTGTACAAACTCAGGAATGAGATTCAAATTTTTCTAGAAGAGAAACAGTCTAACTTGGCAAATTTGTTTGATGATGACAGTTGGTTAATAAAGTTGTCATATCTAGCTGACACTTTCCCAATTTTAAACTATCTGAATTTGAAATTATAAGGAAGAGGCAATGATTTGTTTCAACACTGTGAACAGATACAAGCTGTGGCAGACCTCGGACCTCGTCTCCGTGGGTCCTGCGCTTCCAGGCAGTTTATGCTAACCTCAGAGGCTCACTGCAACCCTTCATGTAGCCCTTCTCTCTCTAGGGCCAGGGTTACAGTCCATTGAGCCCTTTTCATCATAGGCCAGCAAGGAGGTTGGTGAGAGAACTCCCACAGTCTCTGTTGTCCCTATGGGCTTATTCAAGAACAGTTTAGCTTCCTGTCCGGACAGGGGCCTGTCTTCCCTCCCAGTTTCTGTAGTGGCAGGTTGGGGGAACCTGAGCCTGCCCTCTACTCCAGATTTCTGCCCAGGGATTCTAGTGGCAGCAGCTGTTGGCAGCTGACCCTTCACGGCCAGAGTTGCTACATTTCCCTGGGCCACTTCCCCACAGCTCTCCCGCTTCGCTCTCTCTTAACGCCTTCTTCACCCTTACCTTAGGGCTCCCTTCCAGTGGCTTGAGGGTGTCTTCATTGCCCAGCACTTCAGCCGCACTTCCCTCCCCTGGCTCCCTTTTCCTTCCCCCAGCCTGACCGGAGTGAGCCTTTTTTACGGTATCAGAGGGACCTTAATTAGAATCAGGTGATCACATTAGCCTAACAGCCTCACCTGACTCTTTGCAGGCTAACTGGGGTCATGTGTGCACTCTAGCCTGGAGGAGCCCCTGCTTTGGTCAGTCAGGGAACAGAAAACTGCCTATCCAGTGGTCAGCATATCTGCCGTCTACCTGTACCCAGCTGGCCTGGGTCTATCACAAAGCATACCAAAAGTCATTAGCAGTGTCACAAGCGTGACTGAAAAGTAATTGTCTGAGCTACTACATGTTCCCTTCCCCTTTATAACACGCTGAGGAGAACAGCATCAGTGAAGAAATGGTGAATGAAATGAAAAGTATCATACAGTTACATCTCACTGCTTTGTCTGACAATTTGAGTCACTGCTTCCCTGCAGAGGGGGTTGAAAATTTGCAGGAAAAGTGTTGAGTGAAAGATTCTTTTGCTTTTGAAAATCCTGAATCAATAATGGAGCTAAACTTGATGTCTGAGCAAGAAAAAGAGCTGCTCCAACTCACCTGTTGCACACTCAAAACATGGCATAAGTAATTAAATTTGTCATCATTTTGGATAAGTGTTTTCAAAGAATATACACTCTGAAGTAAGATTAGTATTCCACTGTTGCTACGGTTCACAACAACCTACTTGCGTGAACTGGGATTTTTGACTTCGACAAGGTTAAAAACAAAAGAAAGAAACCAACTCAACAGCACACCTGATATGCAGGTAGTGCTTTCATCTTGTGATCCAGATTGGAACAAGATCATGAAGAACAGGCAGGCCCACACATCACATTAAGTAAGTGAAACTCAACCTGATAGTCTTTTTTACTGTATTTATACTGTATTTTAAAATGTTTTACAAGTAATATCGATGTCTTATTTTAGTTATGACTTGAAGTGGTTAAAGCTAGCATGTATTGCCCTGTATTGTGATTTTATGAAAACTCTCTAGTCAAAAGAGATTATTGTTTTGGGTTGCGGGAATAAGTGTTTCTTCTACTGGATCATGAGAAAAAAAGTTTGAAAACCACTGGGCTAGCAGATAGCGCACTGGACGTCGAGAGATCTACATTCTGGTTCTGGTTCTGCCACTGACCTGCTTTGTCACCGTGGACAATTACTTCTCACCTGAGTGCCTCTCTTTTCCTTTGTCTTTTTTCTTCTGGCTGTATCTTCTCCCCACAAAGGTTGTGAGCAATTCTGTATAGAGCCAACAATAATATTGGTCTTGGGAACCAGCTTTCAGGTTGTGCTGAAAGTTGGGCAATCAGCGTCTTACCTCTCACAAAGACTAGGTACTTTACCCATGCACTGCAGCATTCCACATAGATGCCCAGAGCCAGGGAATGCTCTCTTCTGATTGGAGATATGGGCCTGAGAAACAAAAGATCTGGCTCCATACCAAAAGTGCCCCCTATGAACAGTGTTGGAGACCTAGGTTCAAGGCCAGGCTTATCTCTGTTTCTAGTGAATTCCCCACAGTGTCTTTCTGGGGAGAAAGAAAATGTCTAGGAACAAAATAAGATGAAATTCAAACACATTCTAAATGACAAAAAGGAGTGTGATCAGAAATGAGAGAAACTACTAAACGTGAGCATGGTGCTTGTTAAAACCTATAGAACTGAAAATATATTTGAGACAAGAATGCAAAATGAAATTTATGTAACTAAGGGAATGGAAGAGGTAGAAAAACATTTCACAGGCAAGAGGAAAACCAGGATGGAAGGTCAGGTCATCCCAGAAGTAGAAAGGGCCCCTGAGAAGATATGGAATAATTGTTAGAACAGGGAGTCAGAAGTTGTATTCCCAACGCTGTGAGCTTGTTTTCATTGCAAATAGTAATGTGAGTTAACTCTGTTGTCCCTAACTTGAGTCCTGTCCACACCCAAAACCCCTTGTCTCAAGTGTGGTAGTGCTTTTATGTTGCCCATCGGGGGTATAGGCTAAAGTTCAAGTTAGCACAACTTGTCAGGTGCTGATGTGACCACTCTTCATTGTGGATCTAGGGGTGGTGCTAGTCCTCCAGTGCCTTTCCACAATTTCCCCAGTGTGCTCAGAAAGGAGAGACAAGTTCTCCACAATTCTCTGGGAAAGAATTCATAAAGCAGGCTCATCTTACTGCAGCACAATGAATCAATCGTGGGGTATGCCCCTTATAAGCCTTAGCACCATACATGAGTGAATGCAGCACCAGTGTGGACACAGCAGCTCCACAGTTATTTTGTGGTGTGGCCACTCACTTGAACTAGGCTAAACTGGTAACAGTAAATTGAATGTGGCTAACTTGAGTTAACTTAATGTGAAGACAGGCCCTGACTCAATAATACTGCTTCTAATATCTAGGATTACCTACATTCCAGGGATGTCGTGAGGCTTAAATAATGTTTGTAAAGTGCTTTGAGAACCTAGTAGAATAGGTATGGCATAAATGCAAATTATTAATATTTTTATTATTTAAAAAGAAGTTTATGGTGGCTGAACTATTTAACAAATATGTTGCCTCAGTCTCTAATGAGCAAGCACAGAGACTTCAGTGGCATAAATGAAGCATAAAGCTGATCTAACACTAAATAAAATGATGCATTTATAATAAAGCCTGTAGAAGAGAACATCACTGTTAAATAACTTTCTGTTTTGTGAGAATTCCCCAGATTATATCCCCAAACATATTTGGTTCTGTTCCACCTTTATTAAAAGGCCACCTACGTTACGCAATTATGTTTGCCCTTGAGTAGCTGCTTTACACAGGTTTTACTATATGTTATTTGTAAACAATGTGCTCAGTAATTTCTGGGCGTGTTTGACAGTATTCAAACCATTCAATAAAAATGAAAAAATAGACAAAAGTCAACTGAAAATAGAACATACATGCACTCCAACTCACTAAAGACTTTTTCTCTCGCCGCTTACTCAGGAGAGGTTGGTGTGCATACAGGGGCTTTGCAGTGAGCCCTAAAGTCAGTAAAATTGGGCTTTGCCTGGACAATAGAGAAATCAGTTCCCTGATGGACACCCAACTGGAAATACTCTCTGCTTCCATTCCCCAAAGTTCAAATCAAGCTAGTGTTTGTACAGTGTTTTGAAGAGGTAAAGCACTATATTTCATGTAGTCATTAATAAAATAAGATACAGAATGTTTGAATAAGCAAAACATTTAAATCAGTTACACCTAATGATTGATTTGCACTTGGGGTTCTGTGAAGAGATGAGGAGCCATTAAACTTCCATGATGAAAAGAAATTTCAGAGGGCTGGAGAAAAGTGAATGGAGCTTCATTCTTCATAAATGATAAAATGGTTAGCTCAAGGAGCTGCTGACCGGTTTGCCTAACTTTAAAATCTTGTACAATTCAGTGGCAAGTAAAGAAGTTGTTTTGTAAACAGTCAGATGATATCTGATTGATGTTCTATGGGAGGCATGAGTTGTTAGAAAATCAGCCATGCCAGGCAAATCTTTTCTGTTGATTCATTGAAACATTTTTTTGTCCCAAAAAATGGAGTAAAGTTCAGAGCTGATTCCCATCAAGATCAAATTGCTTCAATATTGAGGTATCAAGCAGTGTTAATGCAAGTATATGTATGAAGGACAATCCTATATTTTATCTCTTTTCATGGATGATTTGGAATTTTAAACTAGACGATGATTCCAAATTACGGAAGGTTGTGATTATGGTGCAGTGAAACTGCCAAAGGACATGGAGAGTTCTAGCAAGTTGTGTGACATCCAAGAGGAAATTAAATGTCATTAAATATAAGGTAATAAAATTAAGAGGAAAATAAATCCCAAGCCAAACTAACATCAATCAAAACCCAGAGAAGAATGGTTAGATAGCAGCAGTGCGGAACAGGATCTGGACAGGGATAGATAAATTAAACATCATCACTCAGAGTGATGCACTTGCAAAAATAGAAAACGCCATTCTGGGCCAGGTTCCCAACTTTTCCTCATTTCTGATCCAGGATTACCTCAAATTCTGTTCCACAGAGACCTAGTCTAATATTATTGTCTATTATTTACATTAGGAATGCAGAAGCATGTTATAAATAATGTGGGTTAAAGTAATCACATGTAGTTTTCAGTTGTGCGCACTATTAGTTTTCCTGTTTCCTGGATTCACGTTCAGAGTGAGGCAGGTATGATTCTGAGGTATATTGATAGGTTTATACCTCTTGTAAAATCAGGGAGGTGATCATTCCTCTTTACACAGCATTAGTAAGACCATGAATACTGCATTCTGTTTTGTGCTCCATAGTTCTGAAAGGACAAAGATAACTCGAAGAGCCTAAAGCAGGCAGGTTCTAATAAGAAAGACAGGTAGTAGTGGATATTTTTAGGTTTGGAGAAGGGCCACAAATACACTTTAAGAATATTATCATTGTATCATATTTTTAAGGATAATAACAAAAAAGAAGAGGAGGGACTTGCTAAGGGCAGTCAGTGAAAACTAGTTGAGAGAAACAGAGAAAGTCAAGCTGCATATTAGGAAAATTATATGGGAGCAGTCAGGAAATGCAATAATCTACAGTACCTAGGGAAGTTGTTGAGCCCCTCCTCAAGATATGGTCAGAGAAACCTGGATTGAGCACTAGGACTGGTCAAAATTTTTACGTCAACTCCCCCCCTCCCCCGCAAGGTCTGCTTGCAGGAAAACTATGCAAACCCTCACTCTCCTACTCTGGTTTTTGGGAAGTCGAGAGGGGGTGATAGGACAATAAGGAGAAAAGCTGCAGTGATGCATGGTAAGTCATTTTTGCATCTTAGTCCTTCAGCAGAACAAAACTAGCATTAAAGAAAAAGGGAAAGATTTTTAGTTCAGCTTCATGGCTTTTAGAAATCATGCAGCTATATGGGTTAAAAATTGTGCAGTAATTCACCTTTCCTCTCTGGAGATGTGGGTTCAAAGTATGGATTAAAATACTAAGTGATATGTTTGATTAGTCTAATTTCAGTGACTGATCATAAGCCATTAGGCTTGCTTGGTGGACTCTGCTCACAAGAGGCCTAGGACTAGAACAGAGGGGTTGCTGCATCTCAAAGTTGTGGCAAATTAGCTGACCTGTGTGGGAGAGCTAGTAAGAGGCTGCTGAGACAATTCAGAGCGCTCGGCAACAGAGTGTAGAATGTGATGACAGCAATGTTTGAATGAATTGAGGGTATGTCTACATAGCAATTAAACACCCATGGCCGACTGGCTCATGGGCGTAGGTGCTGGAACGAGGGGTGCTGCTGCACCCCCTCACTTGAAGTGGTTTCCATCATATACAGCATTTACAGTTTGGTTTAATGGCTGTCAGCACTCTCACTATACAAATTGTTCCAGCGCCTCTGCTCATTGGGTTCGAACTGTGGGGCTGTAAAATTACAGGGAGACATTCAGGCTCAGGCTGGAGTCTGAGCTCTGGGACCCTGTGAGGACAAGATTTAAACATATGTTTAACTTTAAGGACCTGCTTAAATGCTACCTGAATAGGAATAGATTTAAGCACAGGTTTACGTGTTTTTCTGAATCCTGGCCCAAGTGAATGTCCATTCTAAAACTACATAAATGCATCTCTTCCTTCTCAACTGATGAAATTTTCTAACCTCTCTAGCAAAGAATCTCTTACTCACCTTAATCCAAGCCTTCAGGAAAAAAGCTTAAGTAAATAGATTAGGGTTACCCTCCAGTGTTGAAATGAATTTGAAATCAGTTCTAAAATACAACAATTTTAAAAGGACAATGTGACAAAGTTCCTCCTCTACCTTGGTGGGTCCTGCGTTTATTGGTGGATTTGCTCAGCTCAGAGATTCACCATGTGGGTCAGGAAATAGCCCAGAGACCTTTCTCTCTGGTAGAAGCCACAGTCCAGGTCAATTCCTCCTGTGTTTGATCAGGAGTTGGGAGGTTTGGGGGGAACCTGGGCCCACCCTCTACTCTGAGTTCCAGCCCAGGGTCCTGTGGACTGCAGCTGTCTAGAGTGTCTCCTGGTACAGCTGTGCGACAGCTACAACTCCCTGGGCTTTCCATGGTCTCCTCCCAACACCTTCTTTATCTTCACCACAGGACCTTTTTCCTGGTATCTGATAATGCTTGTACTCCTCAGTCTTCCAGCAATATGTCTTCTCACTCTCTGCTCCTAGTACCTCTTGCTCCCAGCCCCTCGCATTCACACTACAGAGTGACATGAGGTCCTTTTTAACTCAGGTGCCCTGATTAGCCAGCCTGTCCTAATTGATTCTAGCAGTTTCTTCTTAACTGGCTCCAGGTCAGGGCTGACGAGAGGAGGGGGAAGCCAGTACAAATTACTGGGGCCTGGTGGTCCAGAAGGGGGCCCAGGGCCCGGCTTCCCCGGCTTTGTCGGCCCTGTTTAGCCAGTCCGCCCTTGCTGGGGGGCGCCTGAAAAAAATTTTTCATCAGGGCCCAAACCCGCTCTCAGCAGCCCTGCTCCAGTTGTCCTGATTAATCTGCCTGCCTTAGCTGGTTCCAGCAAGTTCCGACTTGTTCTGGAACTGCCTCTGTTCCCTCACTCAGGGAAAAGAGCTCTACTTAATCTGGGACTAATATATCTGCCTTCTAACACTATCCTGTAGCCATCTGGCCTGACCTTGTCACAATAGTTAACAAGACAATGTCAACTCCTTTTAATATTTACCCCTCTAATGTTTGTCATACCCACTTAAAAGAGTGAACATTCTTCTGTCTCTATTGATTTTTTCATTTATCCTTGACAATGACAGATATCATTGAGAAAATCAGATTGATTTAGTAATCACTGTGTTTCCCCTCCCCTGTATTTCTAGTTGAAGATATGCAAAACTAACTCTCTCTCTTTTGCTCCCTCTCCATCCTCTATTTTGTGAGTAGCTGTTTACAGAATCATCAGGAATGTGTAGAGCTCTGAGGATGATGATGATGATGATAATAATAATAATAATAATGTTTTCTGCTTTTAGAGAATCCTTCCTCTTAGGGTGACCGGACAGCAAGTATGAAAAATTGGGACAGGGGGTGGGGGGTAATAGACGCCTATAGAAGAAAATGCCCTAAATATCAGGGCTGTTCCTACAAAACAGGGACATCTGGTCACCCTACTTCCTCTAAAGGATCTCAATTATAAGCATGATGCCAGGTTCTACCCTCTGATACACATGCACGACTCTCCTAAAATGATGAACTGTACTTGTTGTGTCTAAGGGGAGAATTAATTAAATTTCACAGGTCAGTGGGTAATTTTACAAAGGTATAAATAAGACACACAAGATTGGGTGGTCCTGCCACTGAAGGCAGGGGCTGGACTCAATGAACTTTCAAGGTCCCTTCCAGTTCTAGGAGATAGGTATATCTCCAATTATAGGTGATTTAACTAGAGACCCCCTAGTGAGCCAGTGGTAGAATAAAGTGTTTGCTAGTCAACTGCTGTAGAGCAGCAGGAGCGTGGCACATACTGTTGGCCTGATATGGTGCACAAAAATGGTGGCTTTTCAAACATTTCTTAGCTACTGTGTGATTTTTTTTTTAAACTATTAGGATTGGGACAAATTCTGCTCTTGTTTACACGGATGCAATCCTCATGTAAATGAGAGCAGAACTTGTTTTAGTAATACTAGTGAGAGTTATGGGCATAAATCTCCTGCACTTGGATCATAGAATGGATCTTCATGAGTAGACATTTGTTTGTTCAGTGCCTGGTCCTGACCTCAGTGGAAAAAAGAGAGAGACAGAGAGAGAACGAGAGACTGCGTGTCATAAGCAGTAGCTGCACTTTTCCTCTCCTTTCCTACGTCTGTTCATCTCCTTGATCTACATTTTCCATTACATCAGTAGAAAAGGCACTGATGTAATGACGTTTTGTTCTGAGCACTTACGTGTGTGATACCAGCATTGTTATGTTTCAGTTTCAGTAGTGAATAAGCAATAAGATTTTACTTATAAATGAGGTGGCAGCTACTGTCAACTTGATTCAGAAACAAGAATTAGCTTCTGAATGTAAAACAAAACAGCACATGCTTCAGAATATTTCCTTTGTGACATATTTTGCACATTTAATAATAAGTAATGAATGTATATGATTGATTTAAAATTAATTGATGTGAATTAATTAAATCGATTGAATTAATTTATATGAATTGATTGAAAATGATTAGGGGGTTCGGGCACATGACTTACGAGAAGAGGCTGAGGGAAATGGCCTTATTTCGTCTGCAGAAGAGAAGAGATAGCAGCCTTCAACTACCTGAAGGGGATTTCCAAAGAGGATGGAGCTAGGCAGATGAAAGAGCAAGGGTCTCAAATTGCAGTGTGGGAGGTCTATGTTGGATATTAGGAAACACTATTTCACTAGGAGGGTGGTGAAGCACTGGAATGAGTTACCTAGGGTATGGGTATGTCTACACTATGGGATTATTCCAATTTTACAGAAACCGGTTTTTTAAAACAGATTGTATAAAGTCGAGTGCACATGGCCACACTAAGCACATTAATTCGGCGGTGCGCGTCCATATACCGAGGCTAGTGTGGATTTCCGGAGCGTTGCACTGTGACTAGCTATCTCATAGCTATCCCATAGTTCCCGCAGTCTCTCCCTGGAATTCTGGGTTGAGATCCCAGTGCCTGATGGGGCAAAAAACATTGTCGCGGGTGGTTCTGGGTACAGCATCACCCCTCCCTCCGTGCAAGTAGCAGACAACCGTTTCGCGCCTTTTTTCCTGGGTGAACTATGCAGACACAATAGCATGGCAAGCATGGAGCCTGCTCACTCAAGACAGCATCATGGACGTTGTAAACACCTCGCGCATTCTCGTGCAGTCTATGCTGAACCAGGACCTGCAAAACCAGGCGAGGAGGAGGCGGCTACGGCAGCAGCGGCGACGAGAGTGATGAGGACATGGACACAGAATTCTCTCAAACCGCGGGCCCCTGCGCTTTGGAGATCTGCTGGTAATGGGGCAGGTTCTAGCCATGAACGCCGATTTTGGGCCCGGGAAACAAGCACAGACTGGTGGGACCGCATAGTGTTGCAGGTGTGGGACGATTCCAGTGGCTGCGAAACTTTCGCATGCGTAAGGGCACTTTCATGGAACTTTGTGACTTGCTTTCCCCTGCCCTGAAATGCCAGAATACCAAGATGAGAGCAGCCCTCACAGTTGAGAAGCGAGTGGCAATAGCCCTCTGGAAGCTTGCAACGCCAGACAGCTACCGGTCAGTGGGAATCAATTTGGAGTGGGAAAATCTACTGTGGGGGCTGCTGTGATGCAAGTAGCCAAAGCAATCATTAAGCTGCTGCTACAAAGGTTGTGACTCTGGGAAATGTGCAGGTCATAGTGGATGGCTTTGCTGCAATGGGATTCCCTAACTGTGGTGGGGCGATAGATGGAACCCATATCCCTATCTTGGCACCGGAGCACCAGGGCACCCAGTACATAAACCGCAAGGGGTACTTTTCCATGGTGCTGCAAGCACTGGTGGATCACAAGGGACGTTTCACCAACATCCACGTGGGATGGCCGGGAAGGGTTCATGACGCTCGCGTCTTCAGGAACACTACTCTGTTTAAATGGCTGCAGCAAGGGAATTACTTCCCAGACCAGAAAATAACAGTTGGGGATGTTGAAATGCCTGTAGTTATCCTGGGGGACCCAGCCTACCCCTTGATGCCATGGCTCATGAAGCCATACACAGGCAGCCTGGACAGTAGTCAGGAGCTGTTCAACTACAGGCTGAGCAAGTGCAGAATGGTGGTAGAATGTGCATTTGGCCGTTTAAAGGCGCGCTGGCGCACATTACTGACTCGCTCAGACCTCAGCCAAACCAATGTCCCCATTGTTATTGCTGCTTGCTGTGTGCTCCACAATCTCTGTGAGAGTAAGGGGGAGACCTTTATGGTGGGGTGGGAGGCTGAGGCAAATCACCTGGCCGCTGATTACGCGCAGCCAGACACCAGGGCGATTAGAAGAGCACACCAGGAAGCGGTGCGCATCAGAGAAGCTTTGAAAACCAGTTTCATCACGGGCCAGGGTACGGTGTGACTGTTGTGTTTGTTTCTCCTTGATGAAACCCCCCCCTTGATTGACTCATTCCCTGTAAGCCACCCACCCTCCCCCTTCGATTACAGCTTGCTTCCTAAGGAAATAAAGTCACTCTCATTTAAAAATCATGTATTCTTTTTAATTAATTATTATAAAAAGAGGGAGAGAACTGACAAGGTAGCCCGGGTGGGGTTTGGGAGGAGGATAGGAGGGAAGGAAAAGGCCACTAAAAAAATTTCAAAATAATGACAGCCTTTTGGTTGGGCTGTCCACTGGGGTGGAGTGGGCGGGTGCACGGAGCCTCCCCATGCGTTCTTAGTCGTCTGGGTGGGAGGATGCTAAGGAACATGGTGAGGGGGGGGGCGGTTATACAGGGGCTGCAGCGGCACTCTGTGATCCTGCTGCTGTTCCTGAAGCTCCACCAGATGCCGGAGCATGTCAGTTTGATCACGCAGCAGCCCCAGAGTTGCATCCCTGCCACCTCTGATCTTCCTGCCGCCACCTCTCATCTTCCTCTCCCTCTCCTCACGTTCTCCCTCCTATCCTCACGTTGGTCCCTCCTGTCCTCACGGTCACTGGCATCTTTCCTGTACTTTGATACCACGTCCTTCCACTCATTCAGATGAGCTCTTTCATTGCGGGTCACTTCCATGATTTCCGAGAACATTTCGTCTCGCGTCTTTTTTTTTCCGCCGCCTTATCTGAGATAGCCTTCGGGATGGAGTAGGGAGGCTTGAAAAATTTGCAGCTGCATGAGGGAGGGAAAAAAGGGAGAGAAGTATTTAAAAAGATACATTTTACAGAACAATGGTTATACTCTTTCACGGTGAACAACACTATTCACCTTACATAGCACATGTGATTTCACTACAAGGTCGCATTTTGCATCTTAATATTGAGTGCCTGCGGCTTTGGTGTTAGAGATCACAGACGCAGGTCCGGGCAGCAGAATTCGGCTTGCATGCGGCCATGGTAAGCCATTGTCTTTCGGCTTCTGCAGCCTTCATATATCCAGCGCCCTCCTTTCCCAAATAGCAAGCAAAGCCCGTTGAGTGCTGCTTCTTTCCTGTTAACATGCAGCACCAGAAACCCCCCCATCCAATTCTCTGGATGATCGCTTTACCCCCCCCCACCTGTGGCTGGTATCATGGAAGATCGCTGCTAGCCACCCCCCCCCCCACCGCGTGGCTGGTAGCAGGGAAGATCCCTGCTAGCCAAACGCGAAAAAGCTCAGCGCCAATCACCCCCCCCCCCTCCCCCGCTTGGCTAAATGCAGGGAAGGATTTCTTTTAAGCCACAGGCAAACAGCCCAGTAGGAATGGCCATCTCTGTCCCCTTAATTAAATTCCTGAATTTTTCACCAGGTTACCATGAACGATATCACTCTCCTGAGGATAACACAGCGAGATAAAGAACGGATGTTTGCTTGAATGCCAGCAATCACACCGGGACCATACGCAGCTAGGCTTTGTCATGCAATGATACCAGATTACTTGCTACATGCATGGCGTGGTCAAGTGTCCTACCATGGAGGACGGAATAAGGCTGCCCTGCCCAGAAACCTTCTGCAAAGGCTTTTGGAGTACCTCCAGGAGAGCTTCATGGAGATGTCCCTGGAGGATTTCCGCTCCATCCCCAGACATGTTAACAGACTTTTCCAGTAACTGTACTGGCCGCGAATGCATCCCAAGTCCTCAGGGCAAATTAATCATTAAAAACGCTTGCTTTTAAACCATGTTTTATATTTACAAAGGTACACTCACCAGAGGTCCCTTCCATGGCTTCATTGTCTGGGATAGTGGCTTGGGAGGGCTGGGAGGGTAATTCTGTCAGGGTGAGAAAAAGCTCCTGGCTGTTGGGGAGACGGAGTGCTGTGTGCTCTCTGCAAGCTCGTCCTCTCTCTCCTCCTCTCCTCATCTTCCCGTCCGCAGAATCCTCAGCCATGGCTGAGATTACCACCCCACCTCGGAATCCACGGACAGGGTGGGGTAGTGGTGGCGGACCCCCCTAGAATTGCATGCAGCTCAGCGTAGAAGCGGCATGTTTTTGGCCCTGCCCCGGACCTGCTGTTTGCTTCTTTGGTTTTCTGGTAGGCTTATCTGAGCTCCTTAACTTTCACACAGCACTGTACTGAGTCCCTGGTGTGGCCTCTGTCCATCATGGCCTTGGAAATTTTTTCAAATGTTTTTTCATTTCGTCTTTTGGAACGGGGTTCTGTTAGCACGGAATCCTCTCCCCATATAGCGATCAGATCCAGTATCTCCCATGCGGTCCATGCTGGAGCTCTTTTTCAATTCTCAGACTGCATAGTTAGCTGGGCTGATGAGCTCTGCGTGGTCACCTGTGCTGATCAGCTCTCCATGCTGGGCAAACAGGAAATAAAATTCAAAAGTTCGTGAGGCTTTTCCTGTCTACCTGGTCAGTGTGTCTGAGTTCAGATGGCTGTCCAGAGCGGTCACAGTGGTGCACTGTGGGATAGCTCCCGGAGGCCAATACCATCGAATTGCGGCCACACTAACCCTAATTCGAAATGGCAATACCGATCTGAGTGCCACTCCCCTCATTGGGGAGGAGTACAGATATCGGTATTAAGAGCCCTTTATATCGAAATAAAGGGCTTCGTTGTGTGGACGGGTGCAGGGTTAGTTCGGTTTAATGCTGCTGAATTCAGTATAAACACGTAGTGTAGACCAGGCCCTAGGAGGTGGTAGAATTTCCATCCTTAGAGGTTTTTAAGGCCTGGCTTGACAGAGCCCTGGCTGGGATGATTTAGTTGGGTTGGTCCTGCTTTGAGCAGGGGATTGGACTAGATGACCTCCTGAGGTCTCTTCCAACCTTAATCTTCTATGATTCCATGATAATATTTAACTAAAAAGTTTGTGGTGCCAAAAGATTAAAAAAAGTCAAAGCTTCTGAATAGCATTTTTAATAATTAAAAACTCAATACATAGAGAAATGGACCTGTTCTGAATAGAGATTTTTAATGATTCTGTTTACAACATCATATTATAGCATTTTAAAACTAGAAAGATTAATAACTAGAGATCTGACCTGCTTCCACTTCTCTGCCAGAACATTATAAAGGTTCTTGAAAACCTTCTAACCTTTGTTAAGAAAATAAACAGAAAATGGTCTGAGTAATGCATATACTCCTGTGGAATGTTATGGTCTAGCTACAATCTAAGCTGTGAGACTACACGGACGGCTCCAGTTGTTTGTTTACATTGTACACAGATCACTCTCCTCCCTTCATTCTAGAATCCCTCCTTTGTTTTGGTTAGTTTCCTATCAGACATGCAGGAGTGTAGGTCTGTGTGTCACTACCATCCTTCAGGAGCACAGCTGCCAAGTTACTGTTAGAGTATATTAAGTGGTTATCTTGCTTCATGCTACTGCTGGCACTCATTGTAACATCTGATATCACACAAATGCAGTGTAATTATGCAGTCCATGGAGTAGGAACAAAGCACTTTGCCCTTGGATGGTTTTTCAGTGCTGAAATATTAGGGTCTAAACTGGGAGTAATTGATAAAAGGAACATTACACAGAGATAAAGAGAGAGAGAGACTTACAATGCAAAGAATATGGTATATGGCTACACCATCTCAGCGGCTGCCTCTTCTTCCAGGACCCACCACTGCAGCTGGGACTATCTGGCAAAACTCTGTTTAAAGCATGCAGGTATAGCTCTGAGGGATACAGAGATGTAGAGCTTTCTCAGCGCAAGGCTCTGGGGAGAGAGGAGAGCAGAAGTCCTAGTATCACCATTTTCACTTCTCGGTGTGAGACTAACCACTGTGCCCTAATATTCCACAAAGGACCAGACTGGAAAAAAACCCAGTAACACACACTTTGGCCATGTCCACACTGCCTCTCCCCCCCAATTGTTTGTTTAACTTTGTACCTTCAGTTTTATTGGTACAACTGTATGTGGACAAGACCTTAGACTAGCAAACTTGAATTGCTCTTCCAAGAGTCTATGACAGATACCCGGTGGCTATTTTTAGTGATTTTGTCTAGCTTTATAGGTGAGAGATTGAAGGCACAGAAGAACAAACAATGCTTGTTTTGTTATTTAGTAAATGGACACTATGATATTACAAGACAACTGGTACATTCAGGACTTGATCCTTCTCTTAAATCAGGGGCACACAAGCTTTGCCAAACAGAGCTCTGTCCAGGAGACTGACAGAGATACCTAGTTTGCAGTTGTCGTCATGTTTTATATAGAGATGTAGGTTGCAAGGCATTACAGGCCCTAGCACACAGTACTCCTTTTCTTGAACAAGTAAAATTGGAGCAGTACATATCGGAACCTATGGACTCCGCAGGCTACGTGGATCGTTCTCAAATATGCCTTCATCTCTTCCCTTTTTAAAGCAAGGCTCAGCTCTCCAGACAGCAGCAGGAAAAAATGCTGCTGCCTGCCTTCTCAGAGGTACAGAAAAGTGCAACCCTATCAGCTCCATCTCAAACAACTCCACTGGGTCCCTAGTAATTTTAGTATCAACTTCAAAGTTGCCCTTGTTTCTAGAACTTTCTACGAACTTGTTACAGTCAGTCTCCTAGCCTTATATTACTCTATCCGCCCCACTCCCCTTTATTTATCCACACTGGCTTTTTATCTGTCTGTTCAAACATTCTGACCACCATTGACACAACAGCTATCTTTTCTGTTTCTCCTGCCGTTTGGATCAGCTCAGCTACGTCTTTCTCCCTTTCAAATCTGCATCAATTTCCAGCTCTCATCTGAAAACATCATACTGTTTCCTTACATATATTTTAACTTCTCTCCCTGCTATTGTTTTTATTTTGTTGCTATTTAACTCTGTAAAGCTTTGTTATTCTTGTTTGAAAGATGCTATGCAAAATAAAGATGTTGTAATGTATAGTAACATTAGTAACAAACATTTACATGTAAATATGCTTTACTGTGATAATCTGGAAATTTTTGTGGTGCTTTACAAACATAGATGTCAATCCTGCAATCTGATTTGCATAGACAGACCTTTATGTTCACTGCGCTGAAGATTGGGATATGGTTAAGCCTTAGGGCTGGTCTACACTATGTGGGGGAGTGAGGGATCAATCTAAGTTGCACAGCTTCAGCTACTTGAATAACATAGCAGAAGTCGACGTATTTAGATCCACTTACCAGCGGTGTCTTCACTGCAGTGTGTCAACAGGAGACGCTCTCCTGTCAATTCCCCTTGCGCTTTTCATTGAGGTGGAGGTGCAGTCCTGGAGTTGACACTAGTGCAATCGGTGGTCAATTTATCAGGTCTATACTAGATGTGATAAATCAACCCCCGCTGTATTAATCACTGCCCGTGGATTCAGCTGTAGTGTAGATAAGCCCTGAGATAAGAGAGAGTCCTTGTCCTGAGGGATTTACAGTTTACACTAGAACATTGTAGTATTTTAACTATACCAGTATAGTTAATGCAGTACAAATATCCTACTGTTGACACAGTTATGATGTTATAAAGATGCCTTATACAGATATGGCTGTTCCCATACAGGAAGGAGAAATAAGCTATACTGGCATAAGGAATTTTGCAGCAGTACAGCTGCATCCATTATAAAACTGTTTCAGTAAAACAAAACAAAACAAAAAAACCCAAACACCCTTAATTGACGTAGTTATTGTATAGGTACAAATTTTAAGTGTAAATCAGGCCTAAATTAGACAGTCACAACACCAGATATACGGACAACAGAGGGAAGGTGTGAGGATTAATACTGATTGGCGGAAGGGAGGCAAAATGCTTGAAGAGTTGGGTTTTAAGGAGAGATTTTGAAAGGGAGGTGGTCCCTGGAGGACAAGAAAAGAGAGACTGTTACAGGTACAGGAGACAGTGTATATAAGAGGCATGAAGAAGAGTGTGGGTGAAAGGAGATTAGAGGGTTGAGAAGAGGGAGAGGCAGTGCAGACGGGTGGAAGGGAAGTGCTTCCCAAATGGGATCAAAAACAACAAACATGAAATGTACTGAATGAACTTTTGTTTTTGCTCAAGATTAATTTAAAATTATTTAGAAAAGGAAAAGCACTTTGTCAAACAAAATGAATCCTGTGTATATTTACCTGAGGCTTTTAGAAGTAACTCATATGACAAGTCTGGCTCCAGAAACTTTGTCTAAGAAGTCCGAATCAACAAAATTCAATTTGGAAGTGGTCAGTAAATTTGTGACCACCTGTCTGATCTGTACCAGGTTAGCTAATCCGGCCCCTCTGACTATAAAGGAAAATAATATATTATTGATTGAAACAAGAAGTAGCATATGGAAATGAATTTTTTTCACCACTCAAAGGATTAGCTCACCAGTATTTTAATTCCATCAACAGTGACGTTAATCCAAGACTGAGTATGTAAAGAGATGGTGATATGTAAATGAGTTACATTAAATTGCAATTTTTACTCACTTGGATTTTTTTCATCAGTAATCTCAAAATACTTTCTTGGTTGATATAAATGTAAAGAACTATATTAAAAAAAAGTCAGGTTGGTTGTGCCTGAACTGGATTTTATCTAACATTGATCAAATAGCTGCTTTTTACATGTTTCCATAACAGATGGACAAGTGATCCCATTTATGCTACATGTTGACAGAGTGCATTACTTCATTTTGCCTCATTGGCAAGTTGAGATTTTAAGAAAACAATCCTAAGGTTACTCTCATTCTGCATGGCTATCTTTGGAATGCTTCTTGGATTTTCATTAACTCTATCACCACGAGATACCAAGGATGGGGGCTGTACTGCTAGGCAGTAGCACTCTGAGACCGGAACCTTGTAAACAGCTTAAATTCTTTTCACTAATGTAAAGGAAGTCTTTCTTTAACTCTTTGTGATGTTTTAGCATTTGTAGCTAGTTGGTCTAACTAAAGATGAATAGGTGGATAGCTTGCAAGAGCCTTGATACTTTACAGCTGTTGTGTGGAAGAAGCAGTCTTGAAATGCTGCAGCCAGAGAATAAAGGCTTCAGTATAAACAGTACAACTCTCAAGATTCTGATACTCTGCTGTCTGCATTCTGGCTTTGCTTGTGGACAGAAATTATATACAGAGCCATTTCCAAGACTTGCCCCCTTAACTTTTCAATCCAGGGAGAAGGATGAAAAAGACAAAAGACAAAAGAGGCCTAATTCACCGCTGCATTATACCAGCTTTATGCTTGTATTAATTCACTGAAATCAATGGAATTACACCAGAGGCACCATTTCAGATTTTGTAGAGAAGACTTAGGCACCTGAAAACTCTAGGTTTTTTGCAGATAACTTAGAAATTAGCTGACAGGAGCACTGTATCTAATTCATATATAAAGAAAAAAATATACAAACACCAGTTAAAGCCATGTTTTAAGTTTAAATGTACATTTAGAACAGGGGTGGACAATCTACAGCCCATGGGCTGGATCAGGCCTGCCAGCCGTTTTAAGATGGCCCTCGAGCTCTTGCAGGAGAACGGGGTCTGGGGCTTGCCCCGCTCCAGAGCTCCAGCCAGGGAGCAGGGTCAGGGGCTGCTCCACGTGGCTCCCGGAAGCCGTGGCATGGCTCCCCTCCAGCTCCTATGCATTCCAATGGCCCTGCTCCAATGACTCCCTTTGGTACTCCAATGGGAGCTGTAGGGATGGTGCCTGCAGATGGGACAGCGTGCAGAGCCGCCTGGCCATGCCTCTGTGAAGGAGCCAGAGAAGGGACATGCCGCTGCTTCCGAGAGCCACTTGAGGTAAACGTCACCCAGATCCTGCAGCGCTGAGCCTCTCCCCATGCCCCAGACCCTCTGCCCCAGCCTGATCCCCCTCCCACCCTCCAAACCCCTCAATTCCAGCCCAGAGCACCCTCCTGCACCCCAAATCCCTTGTCCCCCATTGGCACTGGCTGAAATCTGTGGGAGTGAAGTGGTCATTCTCACAGTTCAGGGCAACTTCACCTGCATTCCCTCTCCCTGATTCACCTAGCACACCAACTTTTATGCTTGGGTAGAGACCAACATCTCTCTCCCTCTGGACCAGGGGCTTTCCAGGCTGCAGTGTTCCCTGCCCACAGTGTGATATCCCCAGCAACACAGACCATTTAAAAGGTCAGCACTTTACTTTCTCTCCAGAGATTACGAACATCGTAATTTCCAGCAGCTAAATTTACCACACAGTTCTTTGTAAGCAAGTACATTTATTCTTAAGGTGAAAGCATTACAGACAAAACATATCAACACTAATAAAAGAACCTATACACATACTAAAAAGCTTACCACAGCCTACCTCAAGTCCAACCTCGTAGGTGTGTCCTACAAAACTCATCACTGGCTTTCCCCCATGGTTACAAGTTCATAACTGACTCGATTCAGGACAACCACAAATAGTTGAGTCTTTTCTTTATGCAGCTTGGGACTCATATAATAGGTGATCAGCAGACAATAGCTCATCATTCCTCTCGGTGTATTTCAAAAGGTTGTATTTTTGTATTCACCTCCTCCTAGATATTCCACAGGAAAACCACTTCACATTCTTTGTTCCAAAAGTCCATTCCTGACTGTCACATTGTTCAATATATTCCTTCAAACCACCACATCTCACCCCTTAAAAGATTATATACAATCCCAGCCCACAATAACACAGAAACTCTGAGTTTAATACAATGAACTCCAAAGATAATTACATCTAATTCAATACCATCTCTCAAGAATATTGCAGGAAATTGCCATCTTTGTCACAGCTGTCTGTATTGAGCACTAGTCAGGGGTGATGCAGTTTTCAGGGACTGTTACCATGACTTTTGTAGGAGACAACAGAATTTCTGCAAACATATTTTCTCTTCATTATGTTTACCAGTGTTTTAATAAAAGCACTATTGGGTTATACACAACTTTTGTGAATTAATGTATAAATCTAAAGAAGCTGGATAGATGATTTGGCAGATTTTCAGGTTCTGCTGTTGGAGCACATAAGAAAAAGAATTGCTCTGGTAGCAACTGAACTCCTTTTCCTTTTTGCCATAAATATAGTTTTACAGTGTTTTATTGATCGTGTGCCTAAAGGTTACAATAGACATAGTTTTATAAATTAATCCATATATAACTTGAATCCCTAACTGATGCAATGTGAAATCCCTCCAAGGAATATTAGGGCTTGATTACTGTTCAAATCAGTAACTAAGTATTATGTCCGTGTGAGGAGATGGGAGAAGAGAGACTCAAACCCACTATCCTCCTGTTTTAGAGGCCCTACAGGATGATCCAGTAGGTTAAAAAAATAGCATTTCTTTCCATATTTTATTCACTTCCTTGATATCATGCTTTGCTGGGTAAATAGTATAACATGACTTGCAGACGGAAAATTATTGTAAGTGACATAGGGTATACATCACTGAAACAATAATGTGGATACACTTTCTTCCATTACTTATAATCACATAACCCCACTCACAATGGCCATGGGAGGAAATTTTTTCCTTTAATAATTTACTAATAGTATAGTAAATATAGTAGCCAGTCCTGCAACCCTCGCTCATGGAAATTGTCCTTCCTCTCAAAAGTAGTCCCACTTATTTCAGTGGGATTCCTGAGTGAATAAAGCCAGACGTCTCAAGCGTTTGTGTAGGACCCAGTCATGTGAATCTTAGTAGTTAACAATGCACATATACTGTAAAATATCAAAAAGTATATAATTAAATGAAATGTCCCTTTCATTTCCAAATTACAAAAAAGAGTCATATCATTCCCTCAGTCTACTTGTGCAAGTCTAACTGTTAGCAGTCGGAGTTGTGGTCTGAGGCAGAATATGGCCAAGAATCTACTGTTTCACTAGTGTAACATCACAAGGAAGTAAAACAGGCAAATGCTCAGTAATTGAACATTGCCCTAGATCTGTGCACGCAACTTCCAGTGGCAGGAAGGCCAATATATAGCTCTTGGAATGGACGAGTGGCAAAGACGGAGAAATTTAAGATAGTTCATAAGAAATATATGAAGTATATGTGAGAAAATTGTTGACATGTGAATCTGTTTTTGTGCATGAAATAAGGGTGGAAGATTTAAGAGCCATTAATACCAAGAGTAACATTCTGAACCCAATTTTCAGTTAACTTCTAGGATACAAGGACAATGTTTCAATTGTTTTACATTATACCAAATCGTATGAGAACTATAGTAATATCACATTTACAGCCACTGCCTGCAGAATCCATAACTAATTAAAAACGACATCATTTGTGAGTTATTTACATAGGGATAAGACTGCTATTGGTCACCACATCCTTTACCCCGTTCATTGCTTAATTACTTTATACAAAATGGAATATGAATTGCAACATTGCATGAAAACATTCATTACTATCTTGCTCTCAGATGATACAACAGTTTATTTTCCGAAGGATATAGTATTGTTACAGTGATGTAAATCTTGATTAACATTAAATAAATAAAAAAACAAAAAACAAATCCTTGTTAAACGTCCACATAGTAGGTTAAGATGCTGGTCCAAATATTTTGAATAGCTGAAGACATCAATTAGCTGTTGATCATGCAGTCCTTCTATTTAGGTAGATATTTGAAGGTTTCATTTTAGGGTTTTATTGCTTGTTATGCATCTGTAATTTCTTTTGGTATCAGTTGAGTGAAACAAAATGATGGTTCTCTCCCACTCCCCAAACCTTATTTTAAGTAATAAAGTAATTGGTAGTAAGGTTCTCATCCTACAGTTAACAGCACTTGGGTGGAGTCCTTTGGCTGCATGGAGCCAGGTTGCTGTTGAAGGAGCACTTTGTGAGTGCAGTAGTCCCACCCGCCCTTTGTTCTTTGCAGGGTGGGGCCTAAATTTGCTGTAATCTTAACATCAGAAAGTGTAATTTGCTTCTCTGAATTGGAAAGACCTTATCTGGCATTCCATTTACAGCACTCCTAACTACAGGTGAGATTTATTTCAATATTTTCTCCCTGGGAAATCTGTTCGTACATTCTTCACCTGGAAACAGTATTATTGTTATATCTGTTTACCCATGGAAGGCTCCTACACATCCCTTGAATTTATAACAGGATTTCCCGTTTCTGTTAGGAAAGTGCAAGCAAAGTCATCGAATGGTTTCCAAAGTGGGGAAAATTTGGAGATTTAACACAAAAAAGATCAGACAGTATTTATTTACAGCCTGCACATGTACTAGTGTTGACAGAATAAGGTACTTAGGCATTGCATTAGAATAAGTTGAGGGTTCCCAAACTGGGGGTTGGGACCCCTCAGAGGGTCGCAAGGATATAACATGGGGGGTCGTGAGCTGTCAGCCTCCACTGCAAATGCTGTTTTGCCTCAAGCATTTGTAATGGTGTTAAATATATTAAAAAAGTGTTTTTAATTTATAAGGGGAGGAGGTCATACTCAGAGGCTCACTATGTGAAAGGGGTCACCAGCAGAAAAGTTTGAGAACCACTGGAATGAGGTAACAGCAAAGGTGACAGGATGACATCAGGGAAGGAAATACATGAAAGATCTCTGACCCCTTAGGGCTCGCAAGGATATTTGGATGTGTGTCCATATCCCCTAGGCAGCTTTGAAAGTTTCAGTCTGGAAGTTACTTCTTGGCCTCTGCTACTATTTTGCTTCCATATACTTTGTGCATTTTTATTTTATTGTTTATTTGATCATTGTTCTCAGCTTCTTCCTGACTTAAATGTTGCATTTTAGATTGATTCTCTCAGTGACTAAACTGAATGCAACCTGAAGTAAAGAATTCAAAAAGGAAAAAGCTGAGGGCCTGATTCTGCTATTCATACTCATATGGAGCAGTACTTTGCTCCGCGAGTAGTCTCATTAATTTCAGTGGGACCTTTTGTGGAGTAAAGTATGCCTCAATGCAAAGGTGGCAAATTCAGGCTTATTATTTGCATTGCTGTATTCAAGATTTTTTTTTCTTATCAAATGAAACTTGGCTAATGTAATTAGCACTCAAAGAAAATCCCTTTAGCTCTACTCCTAACATCTGCCCTTGGTCTAATCAAGGGTGGTTTGGAACTCCAATTGAAAATATGAGAGAGAATTTTGACTGGCAACCTTTGTCATATTGTCAAAACGAAGGTGAAATATTTCACAAATTCTCATTGAGAAGTTATTATTCAAAGAGTTAAAAACTGAAGAAAAAAAAAAAAGCCACTAGAAGACAAAACAAAAAAACAAAACAAAAAATCCCACACCCCTAAACAGTGGATTTTTGCAAGTGGACTGTAAATTACTGAAAATCAGTTCCTTGAATATTCCAGAAACAAAAAGGAATTGAAGTACACGCATGCATGTGCATCAACCCTACTTAATTTTCTTGTTAATATGTGTTTCTTTTCAGTTTTCAAAAATGAACAATTTATAGTGACTTACAAGATAAAAGCTAAATTTAAGTTAGAATGCAATGCACAAAATACGTGGTACTGTGATTTCTTGACTCAGAAGATATTTAGAAGTTTGAGTTTAAAGATGTTTATAATGACATTTCACAAATTCAGGAGCCAGGGAACATTATGCAAACAAATAGGAATGTGAAGTAATTTAACTTTATTTTGGAATACGAGTCTGCTAAATTAAATTTCTTTGCCAGACCTACTGATGACAATCTTTATCATCACACAGGAGGGCAACATACACTGACTTACAAGTACAAGAGTTTTATGATCTGTTAGATGGAAAAATAGGGATGTAGTTACTGAATGTAAATATATGGGGGTGAAATTCTAGTGCTGTTGAACTCAATGGAAACACTCCCATTCACTATATTAGGATTTTACCTGTGATGTTCTCATAAGTTGACTGTTCTTTATTCTGAATGGTTGTAGACTTAAATTAGTAATTTGGGGTCTTATCTTGCACAGTTGGCTCATATATGACCAGTGCTTGGCCTTTATATGTGTACCTTATATGGGTGTGCAAAGGGTGCAAAGTGCCTTTCCGCACTTTGTACATGGGCCAAGTAATGACCAGGTTACAATATCAGTGTCTGTGTTTGAGGATGCATAGAGCTTGCTCGCTCAGTGCTGCCCCTCTGGCCACTGCTCTAGAACCTGTGCAGTACTGAAATAAATGGTACTCCCTCAGATGGTGTGGCAACATGGGCAGCATGTATAAGAGGCCTGGTGAGGCTAAGTCTCCCCAAAATAAAAGAGGCTGGCCATGCAGGGGGCAAATGCTGGATGAGGCATGGGGCATCTTCCTTTGGAGGTGTGCCAGTCTGCCACCTTTGCACCCTGTGTAGGAGCTCTGGGAACTCCCTAGACGTGGGGGGGACCACCGATGCCCAGACTCTAGGTCCGCCTGTGCGCTGCCCTTAGTCAGCCCTGAGGCCCCACCCTTACTCCGCCTCTTTCCCTGAGGCCCGTGTTTGAGGAGGTTGCACAGAACAGGGGGCTGGGTGTGTTTGGGCGCTGCACAGAACAGGGGAGACTGGGCATGTTTGGGATGCATAAGCCACAACCCCCAGGAAACGCGAGCCCAACAAGCCAGTGGAGTGTTCCCCCTGTGCAATGCCCTGGGAGATGGGGAAGGTCACCCAGCAAGGGGGCGGGGAGAATGGCAGCCTTTGTTCTGTGCCCCAGGGCAGCACTCTTGGATGGGCACTGTCAGGCTGTGGGGGGCTGAATTTCCGGTCAGCTGGGGGCCAGGGCTGGCGGAAGGGGCTGCACTTCCCCAAGCCAGACTCTGCAAGGGCATAAATGAAGGCGGGTTGAAGAGGGGCTCACAGAGTATCAGGTTACATGAATATCTAGCACTCACTCCCCCACCCAACACCCCCACACTATGCCCCCCCTGCACAACCCACCTACACACACACACACAAACATATTATACCCCCTGCACAACTACACACACATACTGTACCCTGATGCACAACCCACCTACACACACACTATAGTCTCCCACTTTTTTCCTGCTTTAAGGGCGAGTGATGGTAACGGGAGGGGGCAGAGAGGAGTGAGTGGTGGGCGGAGCTTTGGGGAAGAGGTGGAGCAGGGCTGGGAAGAGGTGGAGCAAGAGCAGGATCTCGGAGAAAGACGCCAAGTGGGGGTCTGGCCTTGTGGTGGGGGGGGCACAGTTTGGGCATCGTTGGCCCCCCCATTTCAAGTGATCTTGAAAGACTCACGTGATGCCTATGTGTGGCAATGGTATTTCTTTCCCTGTGCACCAGATCAAGTAGCAAGGACTTCTGTAGGGAAACTACCATGGGCAGGAACTTTAAGTTGCTTTTCATGAGGGAGTTTTATTTCACTAATAAAATAATGTTCCTCAACATTGTGATTGAGAGAGCACCTCCAGGGATGAGATGATGCTTTACTCTCCATAGCTTTTGAGTCCTTGACATCTGCATAGTATTGGTGGATTTGGTGATGTAGGTACATGTTTATTAAGAATTAGATGGAGACCACCAATGCATTTCACGTGGGCCAGCACATAAACTGTAATTGTTTACAAAGAAATAGATTGTTAAAAACAAAGGATTTCTGCAGCACTACGCATAAATATTGATCTCTAACTTGCTAAAATTGCATTTTAATTTTTTGTTTTTGAGTTTCATGACCATTATCTTTGAGCTCTCTTCCTTTTGCGGAATGTACATACACTGTAACTAAGTTTGGTTAGAAGAGAAATGTGCCGATGCCCCGAGGAAGGAATAGGCAGACAGTATCACTCCTGAGCACTGTCCAGCAGGCAAAAAAGAAGCTTCTGCTCAACCTCCAAGATATGGAATTAATTTTTTGATGACACAGGAGAGGTGTATAACTAGTGAAGTGAAGGGATTGTACAAGGAGAAAAAGACATATAATGCTGGGTGCCTTTCACCTGAGGATCCCACTAGTGAGTGTTATAGCCCATATTTTACAGATGGAGCAAAAAAAGTCATTGAGTAAGCCTAATACATTTGCTCAAAATCACACAGTGAGAGTTGGGAGAAGAACCAAGAGGTGAGCCCTGTTTACTGCTCTGAGGACTAAACCACATCACCTCCACAATAGAAAGATAGAGTGGTCTGAGAACTACCCTCTGACCTCATTTAGTATGGCCTCTTAAGCCCTGAGTCGCTCACTGCCTAGAGGAGGCATGCACCTTAGTCAGAAGGACAATGAAGGAGGGAGAGTTGATTATGTCTAAGATGCTCAGTCACACCTCCACAATTTCACAACTGTTTGCTGACTGCAAATATGTGGTTGCCTAACTTCTGGTTAAAAGCATTAGTGTTATGAGATAGAATTAAGGTAACAGTTAAATATTAAAAAAAAAAAACAGTATCCCTAATGCTCTACACTGTAAAACTCAATTAGTGGTTTGAATTACCTAATAGCTTCAAAGCAAATAAGACTCAGTTAAATTCTGTTTAGTCTTCACTGCTGTTGTCAACAGTATAGCAATGGGTGGGAGAGGAGAGGTGAAATTTCTACTGATGTGCTCATATGTTTTCAGTCCCCACGCAAACAGTGGAGCTGCTTAACAGAGTGGTCCAAGGAAACAACTGCAATGGTATCATCAGATGTTTAAAAAATAACAAGCAGCAGAATGTCTGTAGTATACTATGGAAATGATTTATTTCATATTATCCAGCTAACATGTTATTTCACTTTTTTTTAACTTTTGTTGTTGATTGGGCCAGTTTGAAATGTGTCTTCTGGGATCTACCTTTCCTATCCCGGTCCAATATTAGGACAAGCTGAGCTAGGGGTATGGATACATGAAACGTTGCATATTTCTATATGATATCTAATTTTAGGATAGGAGGCCGAAATGAAGGCAAACATAGGAGGGATAGGGCAGAATCAGAAAAGAGATACAGAAAGGAAGGGAAAGGCCTACATCAATCCCACTGTTGGCTACTGCGAAAAGTCCATCATTCTATTTTAGCAGTGAAATGGCTTATTTTACTCCCACAATAATGACTTTGCTCTGGAAATTTAAGCCCTAGCCTCTAATGTGAAAATGTCTGATGCAATCAGTGATAGTTATGAGTAGTTGTTTTATAATTAAGAGTGAAGAGTCTCAATAAGTGCCTGAAGTATTTCTAAAAATACTTGTAGCACCTTATAGACCGAGGTGGGCAAACTACGGCCCGTGGGCCAGATCTGGCCCCTCAGGGCTTTGGATCCGGCCCGCAGGATTGCCCCTCATGGCGCCACGGGCCCCACGCCACTCTGCAGAAGCGACCAGCACCACTTTCCTGCGGCCCCCAGGCGGGGAGGCGGAGGTCTCCGTGCATTTCGCATGCCTCCAGGCACTGCTTCCCACAGCTCCCATTGGCCGGACACAGGGAACCGTGGCCAATGGGAGCTTCGGGGGAGGTACCTGGAGGCACAGCAAGAGCAGCACACGTGGAGCCCTCCACCCTCCCTCTCCCAGGGGCCACAGCACTTCCTGGAGCAGCGCGGGGCCGGAGACAGGGCAGGCTGCCATGGCAGAGCCCGACCCCTCCTGCACCCTGCCCCACAACTCCCTGCCCTAAGCCCCTGCCTGCACCTTATACCCCTCTTGCACCCCAACTCCCTGCCTTGAGCCCCCTCATATGCCTCACACCCCTCCTCTGTCCCAATCCCTTGTCCTGAGCCCCTTCCTGCACACCACACCCCCTCCCACGCCCCACACTCCCTCCCGCACCCCAATCCCCTGCCCCAGCCTGGCATACAATTTCCCCACCCAGATGTGGCCCTCAGCCCAAAAAGTTTGCCCACCCCTGTTATTGACTAGCAAAATTATTTGGGCATAAGCTTTCGTGGGCTAAAACCCGAAGTACTCCTCATTGGTTTGCTGATACAGACTAACACAGCTATCTTGTAGCCATGTTGGTCCCAGGATATTAGAGAGACAAGGTGGGTGAGGTAATATCTTTTATTGGACCAGCTTCTGTTGATGAGAGAGACAAGCTTGTGAGTTTACACAGAGCTCTTCTTCAGGTCTGGGAAATGTACTCAGGTGTCACAGCAAATAAAAGGTGGAACAGATTATTTAGGATAAGTAGTTAACACTTTTCAAGGGACTATTCAAGGTGAAGTGCCCCATTAACATCTCTGCAGTCACGGGAAGAGAAGCAGGGAGGGAGGTCAGCTGTGAGGAGTTCTTAATGGGTTACAGGTTGTTGTAATAAGCCATAAATCCAGGGTCTCTATTCAGTCCATGATTTTTAGTATCTAGCAAAGTTATGAATTTAAGCTCCCAGCCTCATCTTTTGAATGTGTTTTGCAGGTTTCTTTTGAGGATGATGCAGAGAAGTCAGATGTAGAGTGATCACTTTGTGAAAAGTGTTCTCCCACAGGTGACAGGGTGTTTTTGTCTTTTATCATTTTCCTGTCTGAGTTCATTTGAGAGCATAGTGATTGTCTGGTTTCACCCACATAGTTGCTATTGGGGTATTTAGTGCACTGGATGAGGTACATCACATGTGATAAGTAACAGAGGGGTAGCTGTGTTAGTCTGGATCTGTAAAAAGCGACACAGTCCTGTGGCACCTTATAGACTAACAGAAGTATTGGAGCATCAGCTTTCGTGGTTGAAGACCCACTTCATCAGATGCAAGATGAAGTCTGATGAAGTGGGCATTCACCCACGAAAGCTCATGCTCCAATACTTCTGTTAGTCTATAAGGTGCCACAGGACTCTTTTTCGCTTATCACATGTGATAGGCATGTGTAGGACTCGTGGATCTCGAAAGGTGTGTTGTGGGGGTTGGTGCTCATTTTAGCAGTGGAGATATGTCTGCAAGTTTTGCATCTGTTGTTCCTGAAGGGCCTGGTGCGGCTTTGAGTTGGTGTGTTCTGGTCTGTGGGGAGCTTGCTTCTAATGATGAACTTGGACATGTGGGGGTTGATGGATGGCCTGAAGAGCAGGTTCAGGAAAGATAGGGTCCCCATTGAATATAGGGGCTGCCACCTTTCTAATTGGTATTAGCTGGACCCTGAGGCCCCAACCCATACCCTCCCCCGCTTCCTCTAAGGCCCCACCCCTTCTCCACCTCTTCCCTTGAGGCCCTGCCCTTGCTTAGCCTCTTCTTCCCAAGACCTCACCCCCATCACTCACTTCTCTCCCTCCCTGCCACTTGCTGGATTGTCTCTGCTTCCTCTCTCAGCTGGGTTCCCTCTGCTCAGGGGCTAGGACAGGAGCTGCTGTAGCCAAGCAGGAGCAGATAGGAGGCAGCCCTAGCTGAGCAGGAGCTGGCATGGGTTAATGATTCAGTGCCTCCCCCTAGCCCACAGTAACCGGACTCTTGGTGTCAAAAACTGGGAATCTAGCTACCTTAAATGGCACCCAGATACAGAAACCAAAAAACCGAACTGTCTGGGTAAAACTCAGATGAGTGGCAACCTTAACTGAATATAGGTTTTAGTTGTTTGATGATACCCCCATATGGGTTCCAGCATGGGATTTAGGTGACAGCTAGGGGTGTGTGATTGAGAGGGGTGGATTGTTTCTGTATTGAAGCAGGTTCTCTTAGGGTATTTGGGTGGCCCATTCCAGGATGTGATCTACTTCTCTGGTAGAGTGATAGTGGTTTTGTGTGTATTAAGGTACATATCCCAGACTTTATCCTCAGAGCATATTCTGTGGTATCTGAGTGCCTGGATGTAGATAACAGATTTCTTAGTGTTTGGGGTGGTTACTGAATCTATGAAGGTATGTATGGTGATCCATAGGTTTCTTGTATATAGTTGCCCATAGGGTTCCATTGTAGAAGCTGATTGTGGTGTCCAGAAAAGTTGATGCTGGTGCGGGAGTGTTCTAGAGAGAGTTTAATGGATGGGTGGTGGTGGTTGAAGTTATGGTGGCAGTCTATGAGGGAGTTTAAGTCATCTGTCCAGAGGATGAAAATATCATCTATGTACTTCAGATACATCATTGATTTCCATGGTACATTTGTCCAGAAATTCTCCTGCAGGATGGTCCATGGCATATTGGGGAGCCATCGTAGTACCCTTTGCTGTACCCATGTTTTGGACAAAGTGTTTGTTGTTGAATGTAAAATTGTTATGGGTGAGGATGAATTTGGCAATGTGTTTGGGGTGGATATCTTCTGGTTGTCCATTGTATTACAAATATTTGAGGCAGGCAGCTAAGCTGTCATTGCTAGGATTGCTGTAGAGGGAGGTGAAATGGCAAGAATGTTCATGGAGGAAGTTGGTTGTGTCCTGGAGAAAGCTGGCCCTTTGTGTGGAAATCTGCACAACATTTTCAAAAGACGAGTCTGGGAGCTTAAATTTGAAATTTTGCTGGACACTAAAAATCATGGTCTGAAGAGACACTGAATGTATGGCTTACTACAGTTTGTAACTAGGGTGACCAGACAGCAAACATGAAAAATCGGGACAGGGGGAGGAGGGTAATAGGAGCCTATATAAGAAAAAGACCCCAAAATCAGGACTGGCCCTATACAATCAAGACATCTGGTCACTCTATTTGTAACACATCAACAACCTCTTAGTAGCTTCACCCCCATCTTTTCCTCTCTGTGACTGGAAGGCTGTTAATGGGCTATTTCCGCTTGAATTGTCTATTGAAATGTGTGAATTACTTATGTTAAACAATCCCTTCCCTCTTGTATTTAGCAATGACACTGAGTACCCAGAGGTGAAAGTAAGCCGGTCCGGTCCGGCATACCGGCAAGAGCTAGTACGCTGTGCTGGACCACATCGACTTCCACGGCGAGGATTGAAAGGGCTCTGGGCTGCCCGCGGGCAGCCCAGAGTCCTTTAAATCTCGGCTGCAGCTGAAATTTAAAGGGCTTAAAGCACCCTGCCGCTGCGGGTAGCCCAGAGCCCTTTGAATCCTGGCCGTGGCTCTGGCGGCTGGCCTGGGGATTTAAAGGGCTCAAAGCTCCCCGTGGCTGCAGGCAGCCCAGAGCCCTTTAAATCCTGGCCGCAGCTGGGATTTAAAGGGCTCAGAGCTCCCCGCTGCTGCGGGCAGCCCAGAGCCCTTTAAATCCTGGCTGCAGCTGGGATTTAAAGGGTTCAGAGCTGCCCGCAGTTGCGGACAGCCCTGAGCCCTTTAAATCCCATCTGTGGCTGGGATTTAAAGGGCTCAGAGCTCCCCGCAGCTGCAGGCAGCCCAGAGCTCTTTGAACCCCGGCCACGGCTCTGGTGGCCAGGCTGGGGCCAGGATTTAAAGAGCTCCGGGCTTCCCTCAGCGGCAGGAGCTCTGGGCCCTTTAAATCCCTGCCCCAGCCCCGCAAAGCTTGGGGTTCCCCCTGGCGGCCAGAGCCCCAGGCCCTTTAATTTGCCCCTGAGCCCCGGGGGGCTCCCAGCCACCTCTGCAGCTGGGAGCCCTTGGTTGATTTAAAGGCTCTGGGTCTCCCAGCAACAGCTGGTTCCCCAGGACTTTCAAATTTTGAGAGGCCATGCCTCTTCCGGATGAGGCCATGGCCCCCTCAGGACTCCGGCAATACCAGTAAGTCCTGTAAGTTGCTTTCACCCCTGTGAGTACCAACCTTTCCCAGACCTGAAGAAGAGCTCCATGTAAGCTTTTAGAGAGGTAGTCATGTTAGTCTGTATCAGCAAAAATAAGACATCTTTGTGGCACCTTAGAGACTAAGGCGGTGTCTACACTGCCACTTTCAGCGCTAAAACTTTTGTAGTTCAGGGGTGTGAAAAAACACCCCACTGAGCGACAAAAGTTTTAGCCCTGAAAAGAGCCAGTATAGACAGTGCTTTATCGCTGAAAGTGAAAGCTACCACTGCTTGTTCAGGGGTGTGTTTTGTTTTTTTTAATGGCCGGTAGAGCTCTCCCCCGGCGATAAAGCATATTTACACTACCCACATCACAGGCCTGCCACGGCCGCACTGTAAAGTGGGTAGTGTAGACATATCCTAACAAATTTATTTGGGCATAAGCTTTTGTGGGCTATAACTTCATCAGATGCAACCTCATGAAGTGGATTTTAGCCCTCGGAAGTTTGTGCCCAAACAAATGTGTTAGTCTTTAAGGTGCCACAAGGACTCCTCATTGTTTCTATGTAAGCTTGCAAGCTTGTCTCTCTCACCAACAGAATTTGAAACAATAAAAGATATTGCCTCCACCACCTTTTCTCTCTGAAGTATTTTTAAGTTACACTTCTGCAAACTTCTGAAATTGAACAAAAGAGTTTTCATATGAAAATTTTGAATATAATCAAAATATGTTTCTTACTAAATAGACTTTTTTTTTACATCGTGGAGACTGAAAATATAGTTAAATATATAAGCATCTCAAATTCATACCTTTTTTGGTTGGCTGACTGTTCCAGAAATATATTCCTTTTTATAGCTTTTTGACCATAACTCTTTCTTTCTTTTCTTAAGGTTGTGCATTTCTTAATCCTCTGAAAATCTTCTTTGTCATAGTTGTTCCCCTCTGTCCTTTCTCACTCTTGTATGCTCCCTCTCTGTCTATCATCAAGGTCCCCTCCCTTTTCTTTACTGTTCTTTCCTCCAGACACCCCCATCTCCCTTTATGAGGTTTTTATCTTTTGAAGCCTCTAGTTCCATGTCTCCGATGCTCTCTCCTCAACATTTATTTTTGTTTTCAAATAATTATTGAAACATGTTCACCCCTGCTCAATCCTAATCTTCACAAGTGTATTTCATTGCCTTTTTGCAAGTGACCTTTTTAATAAGTTATTTCCCCAGTGTTTTAGCTGCAATGCTTATGGGCAATATATTGGTAAGGAATGTTAGAAGTCTCTCCCCAAACCCTGGTAATCTACTTTCCGTTGGCTTCCTGCTGCAAGATATTGTATCTGCTTACAGCAAAGGAAGAGGGGCAACAATTAAAAAGAGTATATGCTATTATATGGAATGCCCCAGACTGAAATTAGTTTATAATGAATAAATAACAAAGCGCCAGAAACGTTTCTTTTGTCTTTCTGGGGAAAGGGAACCATTTCTCAGGAAACCATATTTCTCAATTTGGGTTGTTTTAGACTGATAGAGGTCCTTGTATCTGTGAAGATATTTGAAATGTAATTTTTCCCCCCTTGGTGAATGATCTCCCTCTCATTCTTCCTTCTTCTGCTGCTATTCAGTTCCCCACTAACTTCCCAAGAAGAACAGTACAAATTATTTAAAATTTGATGAAAACGGAAGTCCTTCAGGGAATAAAAATATTCCACTGTCTGCCAGAAACAAAGCTGTTGAGGACCACCTCCCCACTCATGACAATTTTGTGACAGATCCTTTTCTCATGATAATTTAAAAATATAATCTGAGTTACGAAGATAGGAGATCTATAACTGGAACCTGTTGAGTACTGTAGATAACCTCTAGAACACAGTATACCAGTTTAATAGATTAATACGTGCAGCATGTATTTTGAGTCATTTTATTAAATGATTTCATGTTAAATGTCATTTTAAAAGATTATTCCTTTCCCAAGATTTACATTCTACTTTTGGGTTATGGTCAGTGAAATTCCTTGATAATCTGCCCTATTCCATTGTGGTATGCAGTTTTATTGTAAGCATGTTGGTCCCAGGATATTAGCGAGACAAGGTGGGTGAGGTAATATCTTTTTTCATTTAAAAAAATCTTTCATTTATTTTTTCTTCAGGATCGAGACCTGAAGAACTCTGTGTAGCTCGAAAACCTGTCTCTCTCACCAACAGAAGTTGGTCCAATAAAAAGATATTACCTCATCCACCTTGTGTGTCTATTTTAGGGTAGGTCTACACCGCTGATGTTAAAGTGCTGCCCTGTATCATTTTTGTATGATTTAGATGGAGAATATCAATGTTTATTTTTAAGCATTTTTATTTAATTTTTATCAGTTGAAATTTTCACAGTTGTGGGAAGTTATGGAGGTGAAAATAATTATTTAATGACAGTAGACATTGAGATTCAAAAAGCTAAAGTATTATAATCATTAAAACACAAACTGTCAATATCATACGTCCAATTTTTAGCCTTAAATCCAATTCTAAGTTCGCAAGCAGCGTTTTTCTTACTTTGCCTCCATGTAAATTTTGATTATTGATGGAAATATTTTTTGTTGTTTTCTGTGTGTATGGTGAAACTGACGTTTATTGACATTTACTGATAAAAATCTAATCCTTCTAAGCCTAGATAGATATTGTAAATTACATGGCATTAGGGCAGGGCACTCCTTCAGTTACAATTGTGGGTGAAAAAGTTGTTTTTGCTGATAATCACGGCTACCACTCTGAAAATTGTGGGTGAGTTGCTCTTAAAACTAATACTTCCAAAATTTTAGAATAGGCTCCCAGCTGGGATTGCCAGAGTCCTGATTTCTAGGCGAAAGTCTGATTGTCACTCCCCTTTAAACACTGTTTGCTGGATGGAGTGCAGGCAGATGTGCCCTCATGCAAATACAAGTTGAACTGGAAGCAGATGCTTTTGGCGTCTGGCTGGGGACTGTCTGAGGTGGGTCTCACCTGGCTGGTTTTCCCCCCCCAATGTGCCTTCTCTTGGTCTGCTGAATCCTGCATTGCCAAACCCTTTCTCTTGCCCCCCTCGCCCTTCTGTAGCACGGAGGCCTCTTTTCCCGGGCTCCAGCCTTCCCCCCACGGCGCCCCCTCCTAAGGCAGCAGGTCCTGCCAGGACTGAGCCTTCGGCTGGGGGAGGGAGACAGGCAGGGGGGCTTTCTCGGGCGCTCCTTGCACCATGGCTCAATGTGCTCCCGCTGGCTGGGAGTCCCGGGCTCGGGGCTGAGTCTGGGGAAGGGACTGTCCCTTGCAACCCTTGTTCTCTCTTAGGTGTAGGCGGGCGCAGCCCCGCCTGCTCCCGCCCCCGGCTGAGCCCCAGCCTCGGGAGGCCGGGCTGCCGCTCAGAGCGGAGCCGCTGTCTTGCAAAGCCCGGTTAGCGCTGAGTGCGGAAGGAACCAACCCCCGCCCCCCTCTTGCTCCGCCGGGACCGAGCGGGGCTGGCCGGAGCAGAAGGGGCGGGAGCGCGGCAAGAAGTTGCAGGCGGCTCTGCAGGATGGTGCCAGAGGCTGTGCGGTTGGAGCCCGCGGGTGCTGCTGCTGCTGCCCGGGCGCTGTGAAGGGGCGGCCAGGGCCAGCCGCCCTCGCCTGCTGCCGCCGCCGGGGGGTGACTGTCCTCAGCCATGGGAGACGCGGTGTTTAACGAGAAGCCGGCGCTGTACTACGCGGTGAGTGGATGCGCCGAGTAAGGCTGGGGCTGCAGCCGGGGTGCAGAGGGGCCGGGGGGATGAGCTGAGGGGTTCCCGTAAGGAGTGCGCGGGGCTCTCTGCAGGGCCGGCCGGCTGCCTCCGCCTCTCCACAGCCACTCCACGCTGGCAGGGACGGGTCTGCGGCTGCTGGGCTGCGGGCGAGCCTGGCGGGCTGAGTGGCCGGGGGCTGGGCGTGGGGGACTGGTCCCTTTCCTCCTTAATCCGCCCCCTCCCTCGGGCCAGCAGGCTGGGAGAACAGGCACAACAGTGCAGCGGCTCCTCTCCAGGGCCTAATGATCTGTGAGGGGTCAGGAAGTAGGGCCAGTGCTTGCTTGGACAGTGGGTGGTCGGGTTTTTTTTTTAAGACATTTCTTTTCATCCGGATGCACTTAAAAAGGGGGGTTGTGATTGTTGCATCTGGGTGTGGCATTCCATAGGATCCCTCAAGGTTTCCTCTTTCTTTCCTTCTCTGTGAGAGGCCGGCACTGTGTGCAACAGCACTGGAGTTGGTCAGCTCTCCTGGCTGCCAAGAATAAAGTGCAGGGAAGGGAGGATGCAGCTCCTTAGAACTATTGCGGCTGTTACTTAGAAAGGAAACCAGCAGAAAGCATTACTTACTAAGGGATTTGGTTGTGATAATTATGTAAATATGCTGTACTGTGACAGGCACTCAGATGACACGATGATGGGGTACAGTATAAGAACTTAAATAGGTTAAAATAATAGAGATTTTACTTTGTATGAGGGGTAACACTGCCTTTTTTGAGGAGAGAGTGAGAGGTGGTTATTTTTAAACTTAGCACAAGGAAGTTTTTAAAAGCTAGCTTTGTTAATACAATATGCACAAGCCATAACCAGTTCATTTCTTTTTGTAAAGCAGCTTTTAGAACTGGGCTGTTCTTGCATAATGTTCTTTAAAGAAGTGATGCGACTCTTCATCACAGTTACATTGGCATTTTGTCCTTTTTCCCTCACAAGTTGACTGGAAAAACAAATTGCCAGTACTTGAAGTCATTTTCAGTTACTGATTCTTTTGCTGCTTCTCCGGCATTTTATGTGATAAGACCATTTTGTATCATTTACTTTACAAGAGCTGATCTCTTGAGAAACCACTTCCTTTTTACTAGCCTTATTAGGAACATTTTCTCTGTTGTTTGGGTGAAAGAACCAACTGTCTCCACTCTGTTTATTGCCTGAAGCCATATGCAAAAGTTAGAATAATTAAGAACATGGTCACATTTACAGTGGTGTAAATCAGGAATAATTCTATTGCAGTTAAAGTCACCTAGATGTAAAACATGTAAAAGTGACAGGAACATTGGGCCTGTAACTTTTATCAGTATTGGAATTCCGCTGCTAGGAAAACTAGGGACACCCTCTTCCATGTAGCCTGATGTCCAATCGTGAGACAGACTTGGCACTTTCAACTACTAGGGCTCATCCTCCACATTATTTCAGCAGTTGTCATTATACAACTTTTATGTTGCACATTTGTTTAAATGAAAAGTTTAAGTGAACATTCAGGAGTGAAGTAGTGTTTGCATCTTTCTTCAGTTACGTACTTTTATACTGAGTGTGAGGTTCTGAAAATATTTTCATACCCACTCAACCATAGTATTGCTCTGTCACAGATAGTACTCAGTAGACTCAGCTAATGAAGAAGATTTTAAAAGCTGGATGCTTCTATATGAATATTTTTAATCTATTCCAGCTCTCTGTAGTGGTAATAAATCCGCTGAAGTATTTGTTACTGTCAGTAAACGAGCAGGCCCTTTGAAAATCTGATATTTCATTCTTTTCTTTGCTTTTACATTTTTGGTTAAGATAAGTACCTGTTTACTATGATACATAACAGGGTCTATTTGTTTACTAGGACAATTTCCCCACTAATATTTGGAGAAGTTTCTTAAACAGACACAAAGTTTATAGAGACTAGGTGAGTGAAGTAATATCTTGTATTGGGCCAACTTCTGTATAAAATAAAAGATATTAGCTCAGTCCACCTTGTGTCTCTAATATCCTGGGACTAACGCCGCGACAACAACAGTGCATACACAACATTTGTCACATACTACAACTTCTGTTGCTTCCTGCGATCATGTTTGTAAGCCCACCATGAAGCTACCAGCTAGAACCATGCTATTGTTTCTCTTGGTTTTCCACTAGTTCCATTTTCATGTCAGCCAGCATAAAGTTAGGTCTGCTGTCATGCAAAGAAGCAGGCTCCATAAGCAGCCACATCAGAAAAGTGGCAAGAACGACACCTGTTGTAATTGTGCTGTTTTGTTTGAATTATTCTGCATCATGGTAGAGGAGAAAATATAATTATTAAAATAATGTTAACATCAATAAATTAATCAAATTTCCCTTTAAATGGTCTAATGTTTAATTGAGCTCTATTGTCTGCATGAAAAATGCAAAGGAGAGATAACAGTTTAATAGCAAGAATTTAGATCCTGATCCAGCAAAGCACGTATACATGTGCTTAACTTTAAGCCTGTGAATAGTAGTTGACTTTAGGGGTTTTACATGCTTAAGTATTTTGTTGGATTGAGGCCTTAGTCACTACTATTTGAATGTCACTTATTGCTATTTCTTTTAATTTTTAAACAGTTGTGTGGACTAAATAAAAAAGCAAGTTCTTGGATTATCTTAATGATGATATGAAATAAAAATTGTGCTCTTACAGTATTGTTTAGCCACAAATATTTATTATTGGACTATATAACAATATTTCTGTTTTTTTATTAGGACTGTTTACTTATGTGCCATTCTTGAAAAAATAAAAGGGAATAAAATAACAATACCGTCATAACTCACAAAGTTCATGATATAGTTCTAAGCATGTGCTAGGTATAAAAATGTAACCTTAGTGCTGTTGTCCATAAAAAATCAAGTGTAACTATTTAGCTGAAGTTAATATTATAATATGGAAAGTGGGATTGCCTTCTCGGATCACGTGACTGTTATCAGGTTTGATCCTACTCCTTTTGAAGTTGGTGGGAATTTTGCTATTGATTTCAGTGGGAGCAAGATTGCCAACTATTTTCTTATTTCACAGCTATGCTTTGAATTTAATGCTGGAGCCTTATCACTGAAAAAACGCTTCAACCGGCGAACAGTTTATTCCTGTCAACTAGTTGGAACATCTATTTTTTTTAACAGTCAGCTAATGGGAAATTTTGATGTTTCAGTCAGAATGGTTTTTATTCCACAATTGTTCTAACATTCACCTTGTTTTCTAGTTTTAACTTTATTCCATTATTACCTCCTAGCTCTATAATTTGGGACCACCCCAAATAATTCCTCATCATCCACCAATGATGTAATGGTGTTTACATCATTGCGGTATTGTAAATACTTGAAGATGCTTATTTTGCCTTGCCTGTTGCCATCTAGCCAAGTAGAATGCTTTAATCTTTCCTCCCAAGCCATTCCCATTAACCTATTAATCATCTTTGTTATTCTCTGCTGAATCCCCTCTTATTTAATAATTTCTTTTTGGTATTGAGGGGGTTTAGAGCTGAATAATATTCCAGGTGCCATTTCACAAGAGCTGAATAAAGGGGGATTGTCACCTCCCTGATATGGGATGGGAAGCCTCTGCCTATTTGTTCTTAAATTTATATTAACTTTTGAAATCTTTAGTAGCAATTAAAAAAATGCTACAGCTCCATGTTTTTTTTTTATCTTAAATACTTATTAAGCAGAAATGTAATAGTTACATTGTTTGTAAAAGGTCATTGCCAACTTCTAGCAGATGTTGGTAAGCTCAGAGAGCTGATAGGTAAGGTCCCATGGGAATCAAGACTGAGGGGAAAAACAACTGAGGAGAGTTGGCAGTTCTTCAAAGGGACACTATTAAGGGCCCAAAAGCAAGCTATTCCGATGGATAGGAAAGATAGAAAATGTGGCAAAAGACCACCTTGGCGTAACCACAGATCTTGCATGACCTGGCCAAATAAAAAGAGTCATACAAAAAATGAACTACGTCAGATTACAAAGGATGAATATAGGCAAATAACACGGGAATGGCAGGGGCAAGATTGTAAGAAAGCAAAGGCACAAAACGAAGCTCAAACTAGCTATGGAATAAAGGGAAACAGAAGACGTTTTATTCAATACATTAGAACCAAGAGGAAGACCAAGACAGGTAGGGCCACTGGCTCAGTGAGGAGGAGAAACAGTAACAGGAATTGGAAATGGCAGAGATGCTTAATGACTTCTTTGTTTCGTCGTTCACTGAAAAGTCTGAAGGAAATGTCTAACATAGTGAATGCTTATGGGAAAGGGGATGGTTTAGAAGGATAAAATAAAAAATGAGCTAATTCAAAAGCACTTAGAAAGTTAGGACGCTGCTGGTCACCAGGCCTGATGAAATGCATCCGTAGAATCTCAAGGAGTTAATAGAGGATATCTGAGCCTCTTACTATTATCCTTTGGAAAGTCATGGGAGAGGGAGAGATTCAGACGACTAGAAAAGGGCAAATATAGTGCCATCTATAAAAGGGAAATAAAAAAACAGCCCACGGGAAACTACAGACCAGTTAGTTTAACTTCTGTGCCAGGGAAGATAATGGGCAAGTAATTAAAGGAAATCATCTCAACACTTGGAAGGTGAAGCGTGATAGAGAATAGCCAGCTTGGATTGTAAAGAACAAATCGTGTCAAACAATCTGATCGCTTTCTTTGATAGGATAAAGCCTTGTGATAAGGGAGAAGCGGTGGATGTGGTAACGCGTAGACTTTAGTTAAGGCATTTGATAAGGTCTCGCATGATATTTCTAGCAAATAAACTAGCAAAATACATTTAGAGTTGGGGCTACTATAAGGGGTACATAACTGGTGGATAACCGTACTCAGAGAGTGGTTATTAATGGCTGCCCAATCTGCTGGAAGGATATAACTAATGGGGTCACAGGGTCTGTTTTGGACCGGCTCTGTTCAAGTATCTCTCATCAGTGACTTAGATGTTGGCATAGAAAGTTATCCTTATTTAAGTTTGCGGATTGTACCAAACGTGGGAGGATTGCAACTGCTTTGAGGACAGGGTCAAAATTCAAAATGATCTGGACAAATGGAGAAATGATCTGAAAGTAACTGGAGGAAGTTCAATAAAGACAAATGCAAAGTGCCTCACTTAGGTAGAGGAACAATCAGTTTGCACACTACAGGGAACTGGAAAGACGCTAGGAAGGAAGTATGGGGCAGAAAGAGTTCGGAGGGCGTCATAGTGGACCACAGCTAAATATGAGTCAACAGTGTGATTACTGTTGCAAAAAAGCAAACGTGATTCTGGATGAAATTAACAGGTGTGTTTGTAAACAAGACACGAGACGTCATTTCTTCTGCTCTACTCTGCGGTGATTAGGCCTCAACTGAGATTGTGTCAGTTCTGAGCACTGTATGGTCAAGAAAGATGTGGAAAATTGGAGAGGTCCAGAGAAGAGCAACAAGAATGATTAAAAGTCTTGGAACATGACCTAATGAGAAGGCTGAAGAATTGGGTTGTGTAGTTTGAAAAGAGAAGACTGAGAGGGGACATGATAGCAGTTTCAGGTATCTAAAAGGTGTCATAGAGGAGGAGAAACTTTGTTCACCTTAGGCCTCTAATGGATAGAACAAGAAGCAAAAGGCTTAACTGCAGCAAGGGAGATTAGGTTGGATATTAGGAAAAAGTCCTAACTGTCAGGGTAGTTAAACACTGGAATAAATTGCCTAGGGAGGTTGTGGAATCTCCATCTCTGGAGATATTTAAGAGTAGGTTAGATAAATGTCTATCAGGGATGGTCTAGACAGTATTTGGTTCTGCCGTGAGGGCAGGGGACTGGACTCGATGACCTCTCGAGGTCCCTTCCAGTCCTAGAGTCTTTGAATCTATGAGTCTATGAAAAACTTTAAATCTAGTCAATTAAAGATGATTTAAAAGTAATTTCAGGCACTACACCTGTTTTTAAGTTCCTGTGATAGGGGGTATAAACCCCTCCAATGAGCCAGGGTCAAGCCTGAATACAGTGACTTAAATCAGCCCTGCCCTGAGACGTATGCCAGAAGTGGCCAGCCTGAAGGGAGAGGCTGGAGTTACCAGGAGGGACAAGAGATAAAAGGGGAAGGCAGGCCTTGGAGGTGGCTGCCCTGACTAACAGAACTCCAACTGTTCAACTTGCTGGAAGAGAGAGAGGGAGCGAGCGTGTTCTCTCTCACCCTGAGGAAAAGAGAGAGTCTAGTTATTTCACTGTGGTTTTTTTTAAGGAAAAGGCAACTTTTTACAGCAGTAGGGTCATGTCCTTCTTTCTGGCCCAGTCTTTGGTTAATTGACACTCAACTGCCGTGGCACCTTCACAGACTCTGGTAATTTTTGTGCTTTTGAATATTTCTCTCAGCTGTTGCTGTGCACAGGGGAGACTGACTATGCACACAGTGTTTTCCAAAAAAAAAGTTAGAAGGGTCCTTTAAAACTAAGACTAGGACAATAAAAATCCATGGTTGAGGAAAATCGAAGTACTTAAGAATTTCTTTTTGCAGAATCCTAGACTTATTTTTTAAATAGAGTTGCTTGTACTTCTGGTTTGAAGGTATATTTGTTATACCAATAAAAACTAGCAGGATCTTAAAGGGGACAAGACATTTGTCACATTTATTGTAAATACCATAATAAAATAAAAGATAACAGCAAACAATGTTGTTTGGTTACTTATTCCTATGATTCTCTCTCTCTCTCTTGACTGGATAGCATAGTGGTTAAGAGTGCCGCCCTTTGATATGGGAGACCGCCCTTTGATACGAGAGACCAAAGTTCAAATCCCGGTTGGTACCCAACTTTCCAGTAGGGGTCCTTGCGCAAAAGACCCCCTAACGCTTCACCTGCCTACCTCAAATATGAGAGTGACACGAACTAGGAGAGTCATGCCGGCTCGGACGTCGCCCGGATTAACAAGGTCCGCGCCAGATGTTGAGGAACCAGGACAATCTGACGATAAGTGGGCTACTGGAACAAACC